>NC_053026.1:444389825-444425705 GCF_003073215.2 Triticum urartu
AGGGAACCTTCCTTTCCTTGAGAAAAAAGAAAGAAGAGAAAATAAAGATATGGAGCCTTGCGGCTCGTTATTGCTTACCGGGGAGTAGGTGCTGCACAAAGTGTCAGATAACACATGCAAAAAATAGAAAGCATGAAATTGACAAGATGTGCGGAGCACATGAGCTTTACTTATGCACGGGGTCTGCGCCCGGCTTTGTACAAAGGATTACATGCAACAGCGGCAAGACTTGTACAAAAGGTGGTTGCCGGAACAGGTTCCGGCAACCGCGCCTTACGGGTAAAACTTATGAAGATGCTCTATGTTCCAGGAGTTGCTCACCGGAATGGCATCTTCGGTCTCAAGGCGGACAGCGCTAGGCCTAGTGACTCGTTTCACCCGATAAGGGCCTTCCCACTTCGGCGTCAACTTGTTGGAATTCTTGGCAGACTGAACACGCCAAAGAACAAGGTCGCCTTCCTCGAGACTTCTGGCATTAACTTTGCAGCTATGGTAGCGGCGCAAAGCTTGCTGATAGCGAGCAGCTCGCACAGCAGCCTGAAGACGGTCTTCCTCAAGGAGCAGCGCGTCATCTTGTCGCAGCTGCTCTTGCTCAAGCTCATCATAAGCGAGCACTCGAAGTGACCCGTATACGAGTTCCGTGGGGATAACTGCCTCTGCTCCATAGACTAGAGCGAAAGGTGTCTGGCCAGTGGCTCGATTTGGCGTCGTCCTAATCGACCAAAGAACCACCGGCAGCTCCTCGATCCAGTTTCTTCCGCACTTGTGCAGCCTGTCGAAAGTCCTGGTCTTGAGCCCGCGCAGCACTTCAGCATTTGCCCTCTCCGCTTGACCGTTGCTTCTCGGGTGAGCAACAGAAGCGAAGCAGACCTTGGCGCCAAGATCTTGGACGTACTGCATGAAGGTGCGGCTCGTGAATTGTGTGCCGTTGTCGGTGATTATCCTGTTAGGGATCCCAAAGCGGCAAACAATCGACCTGAAGAACTTGACTGCTGACTGTGCTGTGACCTTCCTCACTGGTTCCACTTCCGGCCACTTTGTGAACTTGTCGATCGCAACGTACAAGTACTCAAAGCCCCCGACTGCTCGGGGAAAGGGGCCGAGGATGTCGAGCCCCCAGACCGAAAATGGCCAGGATAAAGGGATCGTCTGGAGAGCTTGAGCTGGTTGGTGTATCTGCTTGGAATGGAACTGGCACGCTTCACACTTAGTTACTTGTGCAGTTGCATCCTGGAGGGCTATTGGCCAAAAGAAACCTTGCCGGAATGCTTTGCCGACAAGTGCTCTTGCGCCAATGTGGTGACCACATATGCCTCCATGTATCTCTGCCAACAGCTTTTGTCCGTCTTCCCGGTGAATACACTTCAATTTCACTCCGTTGAGTCTTCTTCTGTATAGTGTCTTGTTGACAAACTGGTACATACTTGACTGCCGGGATACTCTTTCCGCTTCTTCTTGCTCTTCGGGAAGTTCTCCTGTCTGAAGGAAACGGACAATCTGCTGCGCCCATGCTGGAGCTTGTGGCTCGACAACAAGGACTAAAGGCAAATCTGCTGCTGCGGGAACGTCCGCTTCTACAGCGAGAACCTGCGGCTCTGCCGGATCTTGACGTCCCCCGGCAAGCTTGCCGGAGCAAAACTTGTCGGGAGCTTCTGCTTCAACGGAACAAACCATAGGGCTTGCCGGAGCAGACCGCTCCTCAGCGCCTTTGGCGTTGATCTTGGGGACCTTCTTGGCGGCGGCTTCGGGAAGCTCTGCCGGCAAATAGTCACCAGAAATCAACTTCCTCTTCTTGCTCTGTCCAGTTGATGGTGTTACGGATGGTTGAGTCAGCTTGAGCACAAAGATCCCTGGTTCCACAGGTAACTTAAGTGCGGCGCACTTTGACAGGCCATCGGCAATGGCGTTCTGAGCTCTAGGAACATGTTCCATTTGTAGGTCGTCAAAGTGCTCTTCTAGCTTTCTCACTTCGTCGACGTAAGCTTCCATCAACGGACTCTGATAACTCTTGTTTACTTGGCGGACGACAAGCTGCGAGTCACCCCTGACAATGAGCTTCTTGATCCCAAGGTCTGCCACGATCCTGAGACCGGCAAGCAAGCCTTCATACTCTGCAGTATTGTTTGTTGCTTGCTCCTTGGGAAAGTGCATCTGGACTACGTACTTGAGGTGCTCTCCGGTGGGTGCGACAAGCAGCACACCAGCGCCGGCGCCTTGCAGCGAAAAGGCACCATCAAAGTACATCAGCCACTCTTTGCTTGCTTCCTTGACTGGGATGCTCATTTCTGGAATTTCTTCATCTGGTGTTGGCGTCCATTCTTCTATGAATTCTGCCAATGCTCTGCTTTGGATAGTTGAAGTGCTTTCAAACTTGAGGCCAAAGCTTGACAGTTCCAGTGCCCACTCAACAATCCTACCTGTCGCTTCTAGATTTTGTAGTATCCTCTTCAGCGGAAAGCGAGTGACAACTGTGATCTCATGTGCTTGGAAGTAATGGCGCAGCTTTCTCGAGGCCATGAGAAGGCCGAAAAGCAATTTCTGCACGCCAGAGTACCTTGACCTAGCCCCCTGCAGAAGGGAACTGACAAAGTAAACTAGGCGCTGCACCATTTTCTTCTGTATCTCCTCGCGCATCTGCGCAGATCCATCCTTGTCGGGACCAGAGCTTGCCGGAGAAGCCCCCTGCTTGTCGCTGGATGTGCTTGCCATGGTTGCTGGCTCGTCATCTGCCTCCCTCTCTGCTACTAACGCAGCACTAACCACTTGATTGGTTGCCGCTATATACAGCAGCAACTTCTCTTGTGGTTTAGGTGCGACAAGTATTGGAGGGGAGGACATGTATCTCTTCAAGTCTTGCAGCGCAGTCTCCGCTTCCGGAGTCCATTTCATTGGACCTGCCTTTTTCAATAACTTGAAAAATGGCAGGGCGCGCTTGGCAAACCTAGAGATAAACCTGCTGAGAGCAGCCACGCAACCGGCAAGTCTTTGTACATCCTTGACGCGCTTTGGTGCTTCAATCTGCTCAATGGCCTTGATCTTGTCGGGATTGGCTTCGATTCCCCGCTGAGACACGAAGAACCCGAGAAGCTTGCCGGAGGGGACTCCAAACACACACTTCTCAGGGTTGAGCTTGAGGCTAATCTTGCGCAGATTTGCAAAGGTCTCGTCTAAATCTTGGATCAGAGTTTCCTTGTCCTTGCTCTTGACCACTATATCATCCATGTAGGCTTCCACATTTCTGTGTATTTGTGGCTCGAGAGCGACATGGACTACTCTTGCAAATGTTGAACCAGCATTTTTTAATCCGAAAGGCATCCGTATGAAACAGTATGTGCCACATGGAGTAATAAATGCGGTCTTCTCCTCATCCTCTTCTGCCATGAAGATCTGATGATATCCTGAGTATGCGTCAATAAATGAAAGCAAATCACATCCGGCTGTGGAGTCAACAATCTGGTCAATGCGCGGCAAGGGAAATGGGTCTTTGGGACAAGCTTTGTTAACATCGGTAAAATCGATACAAAGTCTCCATTTCCCGTTTGCCTTGCACACGACTACAGGATTGGCCAACCACGTAGGATGGAGCACTCCTCTGACAAGGCCTGCTGCTTCTAACTTCTTGATCTCTTCTGCAATGAATTCTTAGCGCTCCACTGCTTGCTTCCTGACCTTCTGTTTGACGGGCCGCGCATGAGGACAAACGGCAAGATGGTGCTCAATTACTTTCCTGGGAACACCGGGGATGTCAGACGGTTGCCACGCAAACACGTCGACGTTCGCCCGCAGGAAAGCAATGAGCGCGCTTTCCTATTTAGGGTCGAGAGTGGCACTGATGGTGAAGGTACCACCAGTGCCGTCCTCCTTGGCGGACACCTTCTTCGTCTCTGGCGGAGCTGCCATTGTCTTCTTACACTTGCCGGTGGAGCTCGATGGTGCGTCCTCGACGGCGGCGCAGCACTCCGAAGAGGTGCGCTTGCCGGAGTGGGCATCAGGACTCTTGCCGGACTTGGTCTTTTTCTTCCCGGGAGCTTCAACGGCAAGTGACTTGCAATCTTCTGTGGCTGCCGCTTCCCGGTAGATCTTGTCGGCGCAGATAAGAGCATCCTTCTTGTCGCCGGGGACAGAGATGACGCTTATCGGGCCTGGCATCTTCAGCATGTTGTAGGCGTAGTGAGAGGCTGCCATGAACTTGGCGAGTGCTGGACGGCCAAGTATCCCATTGTAAGGCAATGGAATATCGGCAATGTCAAAAGTGACCCTCTCAGTCCTGAAGTTTAGCTCGCTGCCAAATGTTACTGGCAACGTGACCTTCCCCTTCGGCTTGCTTCTTCCCGGGTTGATTCCTTGGAATGTGCCGGTCTCTTCAAGCTCGCTGTCAGGGATCTGGAGCTTCTGGAGTACAGCGGAGGAGATCAGGTTCAAGCCGGCCCCGCCGTCAACTAGCATCTTAGTGACCTTGAGGTTGCGGATAGTTGGTGAAACCAACATCGGCAAGCACCCGACCGCAGTTGTGCGATCAGGGTGGTCCTCAATATCAAAGATGATAGGCGTGCTGGACCATTTCATAAGCTTGCGTGACTCGACAGGTGGCTCTGCTGCATTGACTTCTCGCACCCACTGCTTGAGTTGGCGATGTGAAGTATGCAGAGAAGCACCGCCGTCAACACACAAGACCTCTGTGGCTTTCTGGAACTCCTGCTCACTGGTCTCGACATCATCCATATCTTCGTCGTCGTCGTCATCTTCATCCTTGTCGCGGCCGCGGGGAGGTCTGTCCCCTTGCCGCTGCTTGGCCTTGCCGCGGCGTCCTCCCCGGCCAACGCGCTTCTTGCCAGATTCTCCAGCGCCTCCTTGGGCCCTCTCCTTGTCTCGTCGCTCGTATTCAGCCTTTTGCTGCTGGACAAGCTGCTCGACCTTCTTGCAGCTCTGGAGGTCATGGCCCTTGGTGCGGTGAATCTTGCAGTACTGCTTGTCGGTGCCGTCCTGCTTGTCGGCGACTGCCACAGCCTGGCAGTTGGTGCATGCGGCAATCTCCTTGCCGGAGCTACCAACATTGGCTTTCTTGGCGCCACCTTCGTTGCCGGACTGCTCAACGACTAGCACATCTTT
The DNA here is from genome assembly GCF_003073215.2 of Triticum urartu. Classification (NCBI taxonomy): domain Eukaryota; kingdom Viridiplantae; phylum Streptophyta; class Magnoliopsida; order Poales; family Poaceae; genus Triticum; species Triticum urartu. Next base: position 444,394,935 of record NC_053026.1, read on the forward strand.
GCCTTTCTTCTTCCTATTCCGCCGCCGGTTTCTCTTTGTCGGGGCAGCATCCTCGCTGTCAGATCCTCCTGCTCCTGCATTCTCTCCGGGGAGTTTCCTCCCTTCCTCAGCACATGCACACTTGTCGGCCAGGGCATACAGCTCACTGACGTCTCTAATCTTGCACATCACCATCTCCTCCCGCATCCTGCAGTTACGCACGTTCTGATGGAACGCGCTGATGACCGCGGCAGGGTGGACATCTGGGATGTTGTGCTGTACACGGCTGAATCTCTGAATGTACTTGCGCAGGGGCTCTCCTTCCTTCTGGGCGAGCAGATGAAGGTCACTCTCTTGGCCATGAGGTTTGTGGCCGCCTGTAAAGGCGCCGACAAACTGATGGCATAGGTCTGCCCAGGAGGATATGGAGTTGTCCGGCAAGTGCATGAGCCAGGACCTGACGTTGGGCTTGAGCACCAGCGGGAAGTAGTTGGCAAGGATCTTGTCGTCCCGGCCCCCGGCAGCCTGCACCGCGATGGTGTAGATGCTGAGGAACTCCGACGGATGCGACTTGCCGTCGTACTTCTCCGGTACGTCTGGCTTCAAATTCTTCATGCTGGGCCACTGGACTTGCCACAGCTCACGAGTAAACGCAGGACAACCTACCGCGTACGGCAAGTCGCCTGGTTCCCCTGGCGCATGCATGTCGACAGAGGGCCCAGCGCGCTGGTCTGATTGACGTCGCGCTTCTCTTTGGTGCTCGATGCGAGTACGAGCGTCTTCTTGCTGTCGTTCGTGAAGAACTTGGCGCTGATCTCGACGAACTCGTGGATCTGATGACGCGGTGGAGTCGCTGTCGAGGCAGATCCGGCGAGTCGGTGATCTTGGCCTTCGGGGCGGAGAGTGCACAGTAGTTGCACCCCCACCGGTCTTGTCGCCCCCGGCTTGCGCCTGGCTGACTTGCTACGGCTGCGACGTGCTCGGCTGCCGTTGACTGTCGCCATTGGCAAAGCCGATGAGACTCTGAATGGTGGCCCTCCAGTCGTCGATCTTGTCTGCTGTTGGAGGGTAGTCTAGGAGCAGTTGAGCTCGCGCCAAAGCTTCTGCTGCAGTGGCGGGTGGTGGTGGCGAACGGTGCGAGGAGCGGGATATGCTCGGACTTCTAACTATGTTAGAAGGAGCAGTATCCCGTCCAGGCGACCGTGCCTCGCTCGTGCCGGCATGTTGGCGTGCATGGTGGTCTTGAGCACTTCGAGATCCACCAGCTCGATCTTGGTCCAGCAGACGCATGGTATCGTGAGTACCATGACGCTGCCGGTCCCATGCCTCCTGAGATGGGCGCGGTGCATGTACGGATGCCGAGGTCTTGGAGTGCGCCCGGTCGTTGTGGGAGCCAGCTACGCCGCCGATGGGCAGCGCAGCCTTGTCCTTGGACCTGGCAGCACCGTGAGCCCCCTCGTCGACGCCCGTTCTTCCGCCGGCACCTGCCCCATCAGCTGTTTGCTCCGGCGGTGGTAGGTTCGGCGCCGACGGAGCAGCCGCTTCCGAAACCTTCTTCTTCGGCGGCATGTCGATGAAGATGATGAAGATCTAGCTCGCGTGAACGCCGGATCTGGTTCACACAACCTCGACACCCCCTACCTGGCGCGCCAAAGATGCCAGGGTACTGATCCACGGGCACCTATGGGACCGGCGGACCGGGTCCCTTTCGGTTCGGCGGGGGCGGAGATCGCACGAAGAGCAGATCGAGGCGAAACACACGAGCGGTTTACCCAGGTTCGGGCCGCACGGATGCGTAAAACCCTACTCCTGCTTTGTGGTTTGTATTGAGTTCTTGCTCGGGAGCCCGGAGTGCTACAGTACACCTCAGCAGCTAAAGAGACCAAGCGTGAGTGTTCTCTGGCCTAGCTACCCCCCCCCTACGTTGCACATGGGCCTCCTTTTATATGCTCAAGGGGTCACCGACAGGTGGCAACGTAGACAAGGGTAAAAAATGGAAAGGTGCTGCGATAGGTACAGCTACCTGCTACAGTATATCATACCTAACCCTGACGGCAGGGGACAAGGGTATTAAATGCCCGTCTGTGTCGCCTAAACAGTGCAAAAGGGACCGTCAGGGACGCCACCGCTCGCCACGATGGCAAACTTGTTAGCGCCGCTTGCCACCGCGCACCGCTGGCTGCACAGCCTCCCGCCACGCACGCCTGGAAGGGTCCCAGAGCGACATGTTGGTGGATGTGCTGTAGTGCGGGCACAGAGTGGTGGCTTGTTGCGGCAAGCGCCTTGCCGCGGTCGTTGTCTTGTCGCGTCCGGGAGCTTGTCGCTCACCGGGCCTTGCCGGGACGCACGGCGCGTCGCGGCAAGTTCCTTGAGATGCCTTGGGTGGCCTTCCGGCAAGCTCCTCTTGTCGGGGTCTTGAGGTGCCTTGGTTGGCCTTACCGGCAAGCTCCTCTTGCCGGGGTCTTGTCTCCTTGGCTTGGATACTTTGTTCTTGAATGGCTCCAAAGGAACCACGGAGGATCTTGGCGGTCACCTGGCAAGCCTTGCCGCGGGATGCTGTGACTGCCCGTGCACAAGTTCGGGATACTAGAGTACCCCTACTCTAGTACACCGACAGCGTGATGACGGTAATGATGATGCTACCAGAACAGGGCTTCACCTAAGCACCGCTACGATATGACCGAGGTGGATTATGGTGGAGGGGGCACCGCACATGGCTAGAAACAATCAACTTGTGTCTATGGGGTGCCCCCCTCCCCGTATATAAAGGATTGGAGGAGGGGGAGGGTCGGTCCTCTACTATGGCGCGCCTTGGGGAGTCCTACTCCCACTGGGAGTGGGATTCCCCCCTTTCCATGTAGTAGGAGTAGGAGAGTAGGAAAGGGAAGAGAGAAGAGAAGAGAAGAGAAGGAGGGGGCGCCACCCCTCCCCCCTAGTCCAATTCGGACTAGGCCTTGGGGGCCGCACGGCCTACCATAGGCAGCCCCCCCTCTCTCCCCTAAAGCCCATTAGGGCCCATATACTCCCCGGGGGGTTCCGATAACCCCCCGGTACTCCGGTTAATGTCCAAACTCACTCGGAACCATTCCAATGTCCAAACATAGTCATCCAATATATCGATCTTTATGTCTCGACCATTTCGAGACTCCTCGTCATGCCCGTGATCACCTCTGGGACTCCGAACAACCTTCAGTTAATCAAAACACATAAACTCGTAATACCGATCGTCACCAAACGTTAAGCGTGCGGACCCTACGGGTTCGAAAACTATGTAGACATGACCAAGACATGTCTCCGATCAATAACCACTAGCAGACCCTGGATGTTCATATTGGCTCCCACATATTCTACGAAGATCTTTATCGGTCAAACCGCATAATGATATACGTTGTTCCCTTTGTCATCGGTATGTTACTTGCCCGAGATTCTATCGTCGGTATCTCAATACCTAGTTCAATCTCGTTACCGGAAAGTCTCTTTACTCATTCCGTAATGCTACATCTCGTAACTAACTCATTAGCTACATTGCTTGCAAGGCTTATATTCATGTGCATTACCGTCAGCATCAGTCTTCTTCTTGAAGATCCATTTATTCTCTATGGCCTGCCGATCATCGGGCAAGTCAACCAAACTCCACACTTTGTTCTCATACATGGATCCCATCTCAGATTTCATGGCCTCAAGCCATTTTGCGGAATCTGGGCTCATCATCGCTTCTTCACAGTTCGTAGGTTCGTCATGGTCAAGTAACATGACTTCCAGAATAGGATTACTATACCACTCTAGTGCGGATCTTACTCTGGTTGACCTATGAGGTTCGGTACTAACTTGATCAAAAGTTTCATGATCATCATTAGCTTCCTCACTTACTGGTGTAGGAATCACGGGAACTGATTTCAGTGATGAACTACTTTCCAATAAGGGAGAAGACACAATTACCTCGTCAAGTTCTACTTTCCTCCCACTCTCACTTCTTTCGAGAGAAACTCCTTCGCTAGAAAGGATCCATTCTTAGCAACGAATATCTTGCCTTCGGATCTGTGATAGAAGGTGTACCCAACAGTCTCCTTTGGGTATCCTATGAAGACACATTTCTCCGATTTGGGTTCGAGCTTATCAGGTTGAAGCTTTTTCACATAAGCATCGCAGCCCCAAACTTTAAGAAATGACAACTTGGGTTTCTTGCCAAACCACAGTTCATAAGGTGTCATCTCAACGGATTTAGATGGTGCCCTATTTAATGTGACTATAGCCGTCTCTAAAGCATAACCCCAAAACTATAGTGGTAAATCAGTGAGAGACATCATAGATAGCACCATATCTAATAAAGTGCGGTTACGACGTTCGGACACACCATTGCGTTGTGGTGTTCCAGGTGGTGTGAGTAGCGAAACTATTCTGCATTGTTTCAGATGAAGACCAAACTCGTAACTCAAATATTCTCCTCCACGATCAGATCGTAGAAACTTTATTTTCTTGTTACGATGATTTTCCACTTCACTCTGAAATTCTTTGAACTTTTCAAATGTTCCAGACTTATGTTTCATTAACTAGATATATCCATATCTGCTTAAATCATCTGTGAAGGTGAGAAAATAATGATATCCGCCACGAGCTTCAATGTTCATTGGACCACATACATCAATATGTATGATTTCCAATAACTCTGTTGCTCGTTCCATTGTTCCGGAGTACGGGGTTTTAGTCATCTTGCCCATGAGGCATGGTTCGCAAGTACCAAGTGATTCATAATCAAGTGATTCCAGAAGTCCATCAGAATGGAGTTTCTTCATGCGCTTTATACCAATATGACCTAAATGGCAGTGCCAAAAATAAGTTGCACTATCATTATCAACTCTGCATCCTTTGGCTTCAATACTATGAACATGTGTATCACTACTATCAAGATTTAGTAAAAATAGACCACTCATCAAGGGTGCATGACCATAAAAGATATTACTCATATCAATAGAACAACCATTATTTTCCGATTTAAATGAATAACCATCTCGCATCAAACAAGATCCGGATATAATGTTCATGCTCAACGCTGGCAACAAATAACAATTATTTAGGTCTAAAACTAATCCCGAAGGTAGATGTAGAGGTAGCATGCCAACGGCGATCACATCGACTTTGGAACCATTTCCCACACGCATCGTCACCTCGTCCTTAGACAATCTTCGCTTAATCCGTAGCCCCTGTTTCGAGTTGCAAATGTTAGCAACTGAACCAGTATCAAATACCCAGGCACTACTGTCATGGAATTGTCACGGCAGATGTCCTTAGTGTCAGGACTTAGTCGCGAAGCCAACTCATCTATGTGGTAGCTTGAGAGGGGTTGAGTGGAACGAGAGACGTGAGGTTTTACCCAGGTTTGGCCCCTCACGGTGGAGGTAAAAGCCTACGTCCTGCTTCATTGATATTAATGATGATGATCACGATTACAAGGGAGCTCTATCTCAAGAGCTATTGAGTTGTCTGTCTAAACCTAACTTGTAAAAACTTGTGGAACTTGTCCTCCTTGGGGAGCCCTGCCCCTCCTTATATATGTTGAAGGGGCGGCCTACATGACTAGTCCTATTAGGATTAGGATTACTCTATTACAAGTGGAGTCCTAGTCTTGCTTCCTTTGTAAGGGAATATTCCTTGTGCTTTCCTCTTAAGCTGGCTTACCATAACGTAAGTCGGCCTTCCTTGAACTGCCTATTGGGCCTTCGGGTCTTGTCGCTCCTCTAACCCGCTGGCCGGGTCATCAATGAGTCACCTGGCTCAGTCGAGTCATTAGTGAGTGGAGAGATCCGGGCGGGTCGGTTAGTGAGTCACCAAGTCAGGGCGGGTCACCAGTGAGTCGCCAAGTCCGGTCGGGTCATACATCCAGCCGGGTCATACCGCGGGGTATATCCCCGACAACTGCTGCGACACGTCTCCGGTCAACAACCGATAGCGGAACCTGGATGTTCATATTGGCTCCCACATATTCTACAAAGATCTTTATCGGTCAAACTGCATAACGATATACGTTGTTCCCTTTGTCATCGGTATGTTACTTGCCCAAGATTCGATCGTCGATATCTCAATACCTAGTTCAATCTCGTTACCGACAAGTCTCTTTACTCATTCCATAATGCTACATCCCGTAACTAACTCATTAGCTACATTGCTTGCAAGGCTTATATTGATGTGCATTACCGAGAGGGCCCAGAGATACCTCTTCGACAATCGGAGTGACAAATCCTAATCTCGATCTATGCCAACTCAACAAACACCATCGGAGACACCTGTAGAGCACCTTTATAATCACCCAGTTACGTTGTGACGTTTGGTAGCACACAAAGTGTTCCTCCGGTATTCGGGAGTTGCATGATCTCATAGTCATAGGAACATGTATAAGTTATGGAGAAAGCAATAGCAACAAACTAAACGATCACTGTGCTAAGCTAACGGATGGGTCAAGTCAATCACATAATTCTCTAATGATGTGATCCCGTTAATCAAATGACAACTCATGTCCATGGTTAGGAAACATAACCATCATTGATTCAACGAGCTAGTCAAGTAGAGGCACACTAGTGACACTCTGTTTGTCTATGTATTCACACATGTACTAAGTTTCCGGTTAATACAATTCTAGCATGAATAATAAACATTTATCATGATATAAGGAAATATAAATAACAACTTTATTATTGCCTCTAGGGCATATTTCCTTCACTTAGTGTCCGCAAGAGTGCGGTATTATGTGATAAACTATATAACTAGGGGGCCATTGTTGCACGTAGGTTGCATCACAACAACATAAGTGGAGATTTGTTTGGTGGAATTTGTGCAACTCGTGTAGCTAACTATCTTGATATACCCATATGGGGAAATGATATTGAGTTACCTCCTGCTTACCTAGATTATAATGCCATGGTTCGCCATCAGTTTGCTAAGAGGAATGAACAATTCCTCCAGTGCCCTAATCTTTGACAGACGTCGCACCGTCCATGTTGCTCTCCCTGCTCCTACTTTCTTTGACTTTCAGGCAAAAAGGAGATATGTTATAACCAGGGAGGAGGAGAATGAGTAAGAGACACTACTAGGAAAAGGGCTATAGATAATATGGACACTAATGGCACACCACACACATGGTGCGCCATTACTAACATATTTTTTTCCAAAAATACTAATGGCGCACCAGGGCACAGTGCGCCATTACTAGTTTTAACTAGTAATGGCGCACCACTCACCATGTGTGCCACTACTATCATTTTTTTGCAAAACTACAAATGGCGCACCACCAGCTGGTGCGCCATTAGTAACCAGGGTTACTAATGGCGCATTTGTAGGTGGTGCGCCATTAGTAACCTGGGAGAAGCTAGATATTTTGGACAGCCACCTACACACTCACTTTCCCCACTTCATTCTCTCCACCTCCTCCTCCAAGCTTGTCTCGGCCGCCTCCTCCTCCTCACCTCATTTGCACCATAGATTCATCCAAATTAAGTGGTTAAATTACCTTTTTTGATAGGTAAGTAAGGGGAAAGCTTTCTTTATGTTGTAGATCTACTTTTTTCTCCCTCCAACAACATGCACATGCACTTTTTATGGCCTAGCTAGATCTATGTATGTTTGTGGTATTGCATATGTTTGTGGTGTTGCATATATGTTTGTGTTTGCAGGTACCGGTATTTGAAATGCGATAGTTGCCAATATTTTGCTGGAATGTTGATTTATTTCCGTTTTGGTGAGAATTTTGGCACTATGCATTCTTTTTGGTCTTATTTTTAGGGAAAGTCATGCCAAAAAAATTCTTGGTTCTAAAATATCGTTTTGCTCTACCCCGCAGGCGACCATGGTCCGCACGATGACCGAAGGCATCATGAATAGGTTTTTGAGCTCCACGAAGGCCGAGATGCTTCAAAAGAACGAGACGGAGATAAGATGTCCGTGTCGAAGATGCAAGATGAAGAGCCTTATTGTGGACCCGGATTCCGGGCAGGTGCGGGACCACCTGCTCTTGCGTGGTTTCATGGATGGCTATCGGTGGCAAGGTGATGAAGATGACTATGGAGTCATCCATGGGGGCCGGGCAAGAAATGAGGAAGGGCAGCAAGACAACCACCGCGGCGAGGGCGGGCGAGAAGATGAAGAATCTCTAGGACATGATCACGACAGTGATGTTGTACACAGTCATCATGTAGAAGATGTCGGACATGATGATTAGGAAGATCAAGACGAAGGGCATGATCATGAAGATGAAGATGCCGGAGCAGACGATGATGGACCATCGATGGGCTGGATGCAGGACCCTCATATTCAAGAGCTGCTTCTCAAGCAGACGGATAACGCAAGAGCTGCCGCCCGAGAGAAAGCCAAGCTGGATCAACTGGAGATAGACGTGGTTACTCCATTTATGAAGGATGCAGGCCTGAGGATACCCGCCTGAAAGTAACGCTCATGGCTCTGGAGATGAAGGTAAAACACAAAATGACCGACGCATGCTTTGATGAGAACATGTCATTCTGGCATGAATGTCTTCCCAAGGGGAACAAGTGCCCGACCAATTTCGAGGAGGCGAAGAAAATCGTGTGTCCTCTGGATTTACCGCATGTGAAATACCATGTGTGCATGAACAATTGCATCATTTATCGGGACGAGCGCGCGGAGTCTACCATATGTCCGGTGTGTGGCATCACTCGATACAAGAAGAGGAAGAAAGCTCCTCGAAAAGTGGTGTGGTACTTTCCGATCACTCCTCGTCTGCAACGGTATTTCACGGACCCTAAGGTAGCAAAGCTCCTACGTTGGCACGCGGATAGGGAGGAGAAGAAGCGAGAAGATGACGCAAATGATCTGGAGATAAATAAAAAAGATAAGATGCTGAATCACCCAAAGGATGGGAGCCAGTGGCAAGCGTTGAACTTCGAACACTCAGAATTTGGGAACGATCCAAGGAACATCGTGCTGGGCGCGAGTACCGATGGAGTCAATCCGTTTGGCAGCCAGAGAAGCACACATAGCACATGGCCTATGTTTGTGTGGATGTACAACCTTCCCCCCTGGTTGTGCATGAAGAGGAAGTACATTCACATGAGTATACTAATTGAAGGGCCGAAACAACCAGGGAATGACATCAATCTGTATTTGGGGCTGCTGAAAGAGGAGATAGACACGCTGTGGAAAACGCCAGCCAATACGTGGGATGCCGCAGAGAAAGAATATTTCCCTATGAGAGCCACACTGCTCACGACGGTGCAGGACTATCTCGGTTACGGATATGTCGCGGGGCAGGTGGTCCACAGATTTTCTGGATGCGTCAGGTGCATGGATGACACAACGTATCGCCAGCTAGATAGAGATCCCGGGTCTTCGAAAACCATGTTCATGGGACATCGAAGGTGGCTTCGCGACGATGACCCGTAGAGAAAACGCAAGGATCTGTTCGATGGTGAAACCGAACCCCGAAGACGCCCACGTACGAGGAGCGGCGAGGAAATATACGAGCTATTGAAAAATTGGAAAGATTACCCACTGCCGGGAAAGAAGCAAAAGGCACCAGAGCTGGGAAAGAAGCGAAAGGCGCCAGGGCCGCTGCTGAAGGTATGGAAAACGAGGCCTGTTTTCTGGGACTTGCCATACTGGAAGACCCACCGTGTGCCTCACAGCCTTGATGTCATGCATATCATGAAGAACATGTGCGAGAGTCTGCTTGGTACCCTGCTCAACATGCCAGAGAGGACCAAAGATGGGCGGAAAGCAAGGGCAGACTTGAAATCAATGGGAATTAGGGAGGAGCTTCACGCTAATGATGATGATGATGAGGAGAAGCAGGACACGGAAAGTCGCCGCAAAGGCAAAAAGGCCAAGAAGACCGGAAATGACTTCCCTCCCGCATGCTTCACTCTAAGTCAGGAGGAGATCGATCAGTTTTTCACCTGCCTCGTAGGAGTAAAACTTCCTTACGGTTACGCGGGGAATATAAGTAGATACCTAGACTCAGCGAAGCAGAAGTTCAGCGGGATGAAGTCTCACGACTGTCATGTGCTGATGACGCAGATACTTCTAGTTGCAATCCGTGGGATCATGGACGTGCACGTCCGTGAAACACTATTTGGCCTATGAAACTCTTTCAACGTCATCTCTCGAAAGTTGGTTGGCGTGAGGCAACTCAGAAGGCTACAAGAAGAGATCGTGGTGATACTATGCGAGCCTGAGATGTACTTCCCGCCCGCATTCTTCGATGTTATGGTGCATCTGCTGGTCCATATCATGGAGGATATCATCCAACTCGGGCCGACGTTCCTGCATAGCATGATGCCATTCGAAAGGATGAATGGTGTCATCAAAGGATATGTTCGCAACATGTCACGTCCAGAGGGAAGCATAGCCAGGGGCTTTCTGACCGAAGAGTGCATCTCATACTGCACGAATTATCTAGGCATCGAGAACCACGTTGGTCTGCCCGTCAACAGGCACCTCGGCAGGCTCGCTGGATGGGGTCACCATGAGGGTTGCCGTGAAATGCATGTCGACTTCGAGGGTCGACTCGCCGACTTTGAAAGAGAAAACCTAGTCGTGCTACAATACATAGATGTGATTGATCCTTGGGTGGTAGAGCACAAAACCTTTATTGAGAAGACGTACAATGACCGAGGCCAACAGAGGACGGACGGAGATATAATCAAAGAGCACAACTCATGTTTCACGTGTTGGTTCAAGCAGAAGCTTCTGTCATACCCTTTACATGAGGATTCTTCCGCGGAAGAACAACTCATATTCGCCTTGTCACAAGGCGCCGAGCACAACCTGATGACGTATGAGGCGTACGATATCAACGGCTACACATTCTACACTGAGGGAAAGGACATGAAGAGCGATGGTTATCAGAACTCCGGGGTAACGATGGAATCCTACACCGGTAACGACAAGGACAGATACTATGGAAGGATCGAGGAGATCTGGGAGCTGAGCTACGCTAGAGAGGTCCCGATGTTCCGTGTCAGATGGGCCAAGAGCGTCATAAAAGAAGACCGGTATTTCACCACCATGGTTATACCCGAAGCCAAATCCAAGACCGCAGGCGCAAACGTCATCGCGAAAAATGAGCCATGGGTACTGGCTTCCCAAGTGGACCAATGCTTCTTCATTATCGACCCGCCAAAGCCCAGTCGTGTTGTCGTGAGGAGAGGCAAAAGGAAGATCATCGGGATGGATGGAGTCGCCAATGAGCAAGACTTCGACAAGTACGGCGACCCGAAGATGGAACATGACGACGATGATGAAGTACCAGCATACACCACAAGAAGAAGCAGGACCACCCTACCTAAAGGACGTCCGTTCAAGAGAAGAACTCCATTTACGAAAAATAAGGGCAAGAAGATTGTGAACAGATAGCTAGCTAAGATCCATTGTATTTAAATTGTAGCCTTCATTTCTCGATTGTATTTCGACATATTGAAATGATATTTCTTTTGTTCTAGTGTCCTCATGAATATTTATTTATGTTTATTATGGTCATTGAATATCGTGGTAGAATCCAAGCAAATCTTCGTAGTTAGGAGGGAAGACTATATGTAGTTCCAACATGACGATTATGTAGTCACTGGGTTGTAGTTATTAACATGGTTATTTTTATAGTTACCAAGTTGTATATGTTACAAAAACATGATTATTGTATACCGAATTACCCATTATTTGGTTACAAAAAATCGTTGAAAACATACCTCGGCAACTACTTGTGTAAATAGCATGATAATATAGACTCCCAGACCTAATAATTTGGATGCAAACACCACGATAAATTTCACCCGTGAGAGAAGTTGTTGAAAACATACCATCGATAACTTCTAAGTAATAGCACGGTAAGATACATCCCCTGACCTAATAATTTAGGTACAAACACCATGACAACTTTGACCCGTGGAAAAAAGTTGTTGAAATTAAAACATACCACCGATAACTTCAAAGTAATAGCATAGTAATATACGCCATCGGACCTGATAACTCAGGTACAAACACCATGATAATTTTGACCCGGAGAAAAATATAAAAACATAGAAACAATAGCTTTTTGTGTAAATAACATGATGATAAAGGCTCCTGGACCTGATAACTTAGATACAAACACCACAATAACTTTGACCAGTGGAAAAAGTTGTTGAGAACATACCACCGATAATTTTTGTGTAAAAGCGTTATAATATACGCTTCTGGGCCTGATAACTTAGGTACAAACACCACGATAAATTTTGACCCGTGGAAAAAAAGTTATTAAAAACATACTCTATATATAACATGGTAACACAGGTTCCCGGACCTGATAACTTATGTACAAACACCACGATAACTTTTGACTCGTGGAAAAAAGTTATTGAAAACATACTCTGTAAATAACATGGTAAGACAGGCTCCGGACCTGATAACTTATGTACAAACTTGATGATAATTTTGACCCATGAAAAAAGTTGTTGAAAATATACGCACAACTAAGTTGATAACTTACTTAGTCCAAGTGTGATAACTTTTGACCGGGAGGGGGAGACTTGTTGAAAAACATCCTTCGGTAATTCGTGTGTGAATAGCATGGTAATATACACACAACAGAGTTGATAAACTTATTTAGTCTAGGCCTGATAACCTTTTGACCGAAAGAAGTTGTCGAAAACATACCAACATGAGATCTAGTTTTGAAGGCCTTGTCGTAACGATTTTTTATGTGAAAATGGTTTTTGTACGAGAGCGGCTGTTTAAGTTACAAAATATTTTAATTTTTTAAATTTTGGTGGAATCCTCCCTGAGATTAGCATTTTTCGTTCTCTAGGGCGCATGCATGTGCATGTGGGGAGAAGGGAGAAGGTCGAAGAAACCATTTTTATGCTCGGTAATTTCTGTGTAAACAACGCGATAACTTATACTCAACTAGCGTGATAACTTGCGTAGCACATGCGTCGTAAATTTTTATCTGAAAAAAGTCGTCGGAACATACTAACATGGGATCTAGTTTCGAAGACCTCATCCTGATAATTTTTTACGTAAAAACAGTTTTTCGGTCAACGCGACAGTTTGAGCTACAAAACATTTTTAAGTTTCGAAATAGGGAGAATTTAGGATGACATCATAGTTTTTTCATCTAGTGCATATATGCATGTGCACATGAGAAGAAAAGTTGGAAGACCATCTCTTTTATGCCACTCTTTTCTATGAAAACAGCTTGGTAACTTTGTGTCACAGTCGTGATAACTTACGTAGCACATGCATGGTAACTTTTTACCCGAAAAAAAAGTCATCGGAACATACCAACATGGGATCTACTTTTGAAGGTTTCGTCGTGACGAATCTTTTATGTGAAGACAATTTTTCAATATGGCCAATGGTTTGAGCTACAAAACATTTTGAATTTTCAGTCTCTAAAAAGAATCCGCTGACATCATCAGTTTCATTTTTGTCTACATGCATGTAATTAGGATATTCTAATTAAATAAGGATTGGTGAAAACACACAAAGAAAATTATGCTTGCATGCATAGGAGGTTGCGAGAGCGAGAGAGAAAGGATCGTATGGATAGTTCCCTTAAATTCCAAACGTTAGGACGTTAGTCACGTCCTTCACAAAAAGTATTGAATTTGTTAATATTTTTTAAACTCGTGAATATTTTAAATTTAATTCATGGGCATTTTTTGAATTCATGAATAGTTTTTCAAATTTGATAATATTTTTTCATATTCAATATGAAAAAATATTGAATATTCATGAGGACACTCGATCTCGATCCCCCTCCATCTCGATCGCTATCCCCCCTCGCCAGATCCCCCTCGCCGCCGAGCACCCCCCGCACCCTCCCCCCGCCACGCCGCCGACCCCCCGCACCCTCCCCCGCTCCCCACCGCCGCCGACGACCCCCGCACCCTCCCCCCGCTCCACCACCGCCGCCGACCCCGCACCCCCCCCGCTCCACCGCCGCCGCCGACCCCCCGCACCCTCCCCCGCTCCACCCCGACACCCCCCGCACCCTCCCCCGCTCCACCCGCCCGACCCCCCGCACCCTCCCCCGCTCCACCGCCGCCGCGACCCCCCGCACCCTCCCCGCTCCACCGCCGCCGACCCCCGCCCCTCCCCTGTCTCCTCGCTCGGTTCCCCCGAACGGAATCGGCCGAGCGCACCACCCACCCCTCCCTCCCCCCGAGAGACCTAGGGTTCAAGACGCCGCTGCCGGCCCTCCGCTAGGCAACAAAAAATCCTAAAAAAATACTAATGGCGCACCGCTAGGGGGTGCGCATTGCTATCCAAAAAAAGATTACTAATGGCGCACCTCTAGGGGATGCGCCATTGCTATCCAAAAAAAGATTACTAATGGCGCACCGCCAGGAGGTGCGCCATTGCTATCAAAATTACTAATGGCGCACCGCTAGGTGGTGCGCCATTGCTAACCCTCCCCCCCCCTAAAATCCCCAGTCCCCTTTCTATCTTCCCAATCGATCACATCTCACCCCCCATGCCCCGACCCATACTGCGCCGCCGCCGCCCCGCTCCCCGCACCCGACGACCCCCGCGTCCGCTCCGCCAACGGAGTCACCGTCGGAGCACTAGGAGGAGGAGGCACGCGTCCACCAGGAGGAGGAGGCACGCGCCCACCAGGAGGAGGAGGCCCGTCGGAGCACGTCTTCTTCCTCCGACCGACCCCATCTCGCCGTCGCCACCGCCTTTTTGATTCACCGAGTGGCTTCGCCTCCGCCGTCCGTCGCCCGTGCAACCTCACCGCCATCCGTCACTACCCGGCCCCTGCGCAGGGTCCCCTCCCCTCTCCTCTTCCCCTTGCTTCGCCCCATGCCTGATTGAGCCGACACGGCAAGTACTAGGTGTGCAATATTAAGCAGTTGATGCCTTGGTGGAATCCTGAGACTAGTCAAAATAAAATTACAGTAAAATGGAATTCTGAATATGCATCTATGTGCCTGACAAGACTCCTCTAGTACACATAGTACTATTTTACTAGCAAGTTTTGGGAATTATCTTTATTTATTTATTGCACAAGCTTTTGATTTTTGAGCATGTGTTTCTCCCAGGGTTGTTGTTCTTGCTGCATATGGCCAGCCAATAGCATGATTTAGCTTGTATACGGAGTGCTTTAACTAAAATTTGGATATATTCGCAGTGACTTGGTATACTTGTGTTCAGTTCCCAAATATTAGGCGGTTGGTGCCTTGATGGACTAGTTATACGAAACTGTTTGTTATTTTTTCCGCATCTCTCATGCTGATACTGCAGGAGTAAAATCCATACCATGTTAACAATGTATTACAAGAATTGTTTTCGTTTGTGTGTTCCCCTGAAATATTGTGTTATAATAGAACTGTTCCTGGATGTGGTCATGGCAGATAAATTTGTCATTAGTTTGTAGGTTGTCGAATCAGCAACTCGTATTTGAATTGATTAGAGTTGGTGTAACGCCCTCGATGCGGCTATATCTCCCACAAGTCGAAGCACGACTTAGAGGCATAACCGCATTGAAAGCAATGTCGCAAGTGAGGTAATCTTCACACAACCCATGTAATAAAATAAGGGAATAAGATACATAGTTGGCTTACAATCGCCACTTCACACAATTACATGAATAAAGCATTACATCAACCAGATACAATCAAGGTCCGACTACGGAACCAAAATAAAAGAAGACTACCCCAAATGCTACACAGATCCCCGATCGACCCCAACTGGGCTCCACTACTGATCAACTAGAACAAAAAAACACAAAGGACAAGATCTTCATCGAGCTCCTCCTTGAGCTTGGTTGAGTCACCTGCATGGTATCATCGGCACCTGCAAACTGGTTTTGGAAGTATCTGTGAGTCACGGGGACTCAGCAATCTCACACCCTCGTGATCAAGACTATTTAAGATTATAGGTAGGGCAAAAGGTATGAGGTGGAGCTGCAGCAAGCGATTAGCATATATGGTGGCTGACATACGCAAATGAGAGCGAGAAGAGAAGGCAAAAGCACGGTCGAACAACTATGATCAAGAAGTGATCCTAGAACAACCTACGTCAAGCATAACTCCAACACCGTGTTCACTTCCTGGACTCCGCCGAGAAGACACCATCACGGTAACACACATGGTTCATGTATTTTAATTAAAATCAACTTCAGGTTTCTACAACCGGACATTAACAAATTCCCATCTGCCCCATAACCGCGGGCACGGCTTTCGAAAGTTCAAATCCCTGCAGGGGTGTCCCAACTTAGCCCATCACAAGCTCTCACGGTCAACGAAGGATATTCCTTCTAGCGGGAAGACCCGATCAGGCTCGGAATCCCGGTTACAAGACATTTCGACAATGGTAAAACAAGACCAGCAAGACCACCTAGATGTGCCGACAAATCCCGATAGGAGCTGCACATATCTCATTCTCAGGGCACACCGGATGAGCAAGACGTCGGGTGAGCCAGCCCAGAGTTGCCCCTGGTAGCCTCGGATAACGCTCAGTTTGGACCAACACTTAGAGAAGCAATGGCCCCCCGGGGGGGGGGGGGGGTTAAAATAAGATGACCCTTGAGCCGGCCGACCCAAGGGGAAGAAAAGGCTAGGTGGAAAATGGTAAAACCAATGTTGGGCCTTGCTGGAGGAGTTTTATTCAAGGCGAACTGTCAAGGGGTTCCCATTATAATCCAACCGTGTAAGGAATGCAAAATCCGGGAACATAACACCGATATGACGAAAACTAGGGCGGCAAGAGTGGAACAAAACACCAGGCATAAGGCCGAGCCTTCCACCCTTTACCAAGTATATAGATGCGTTAATTAAATAAGAGATATTGTGATATCCCAAAAAATATCCATGTTCCAAACATGGAACAAGCTCCAATATTCACCTGCAACTAACAACGCTATAAGAGGGGCTGAGCAAAGCGGTAACATAGCCAAACAACGGTTTGGTAGGACAAGGTGGGTTAGAGGTTTGACATGGCAATATGGGAGGCATGATAAGCAAGTGGTAGGTATCGTAGCATAGGCATAGCAAAAGAGCGAGCAACTAGCAACCAAAGATAGAAGTGATTTCGAGGGTATGGTCATCTTGCCTGAGATCCCGCAAGGAAGGAGAACGAGTCCCTGAAGAAGACAAACAGGCGTAGTCGAACGGATCCTCACAAACGCAAGGTTATCGGAACCAACCCGAAGAAGCAACACCGGAAAGAAGCACACAACATAGTAAACAACCAACACATGAACATGGCATGATATGCGGGATGCGGTATGTGATGCATATGCATGATCTGGAATGGAATGATTGAACCTGGCCTCAACTTGGAAATCCAAGAGTGCCACTGGAAATGTGAGTTGATTTCGGTTGAAATCGATATAAAGATCACCGGAATCGGATGCACGTTTTGGAAATGGCAAGCAAAACAAATATGACACTGGTCTGCGATAAACAACAAGTAGCCTTCTAAATGCATCAAGATAAATATGCTACAGCACTCAAACATAGCAACAAAATACATGGCAGGGATCCACTCATGAAGCTTGACAAAAGATGAACACTGAGCTACGGCTAATTCATCCACTAACAGGTTCAAACAAGTATGACAAAAGTGCAAATGATAACAGGTTTCAGACTTAAGTCAGGAATTTATCATCAGGAAGCAATGTTTAGAGCATGAAAACTACATACTACAGGAACATATCATGACAAAGAAAGGCATGGCATGAAGCTACTCAAAGCATATAACAAAAGTCCCTTAGTGACCATGAGCCAAAAAGGATCATAAAATATAATTGCAAGCATGTGAACATAGCAAAAAACATAAACAGATTCAGACTTAGTGAAAAACTGGAGCACGCAAACAGATTAACAAGTAGGCATGTTTACGAGCTCGATGCACTCACTAAAAAGCATGGCATGATAAAATAAGCATACACCCAGCAAGAAGACATGGCATAGAAGCTATACATGGCAAGAACAACAACATAGCATGCACGGATCAACAACAACAAGCTTGGCAAAATTGCAAAACATGTCAACAATCTGCCAGGAATATTTTATAGCAAAAGTAGAGCTCGATTGACTCAAGCTAGGGTGCTCCATAAATGCAAACAAAGACATGGATGGATAGAGCACCACAATATTAACAAAACATCCTTACTGATCATCCTCAATAGAGTCATGGATCACTAGGAAACAACATGAACATATGGCATAAAAACAATAACAGGACAAGGACTTAGTGAAAAATTAAGTCCCTGAAATTAGCATCATTGAGTAAGCTACTTTGCATGCTTGTGCTAGTCACCACAGAGATCACAAAAATACATGGCATACACCCCTGTAAAGATGACATGGCATTCATCAAAACACATGTAGAGCTCATGATCATATCATGCACACATTAATCATGGCAAAAATGACAAAAGGCTATTTGCTGAAACAGATCTGACATAATCGTCACATAGCCCTCTTCCAACAGCATTTCGGGCATCAAGATGAGCTCAAACGAAAATGATGCAATGAGATGAAATGATGTACTCGTCGAGACGAACATTTTGATATGCTACACGTACGAATTGGAGCTACAGATGCAGAGTTATGGCATGTCAAAGATAGCAAACAAATTAGGGTTAGGAGGGGAAAAAGTCAACCACGAGTTCAAGATCTTAGATCTGGCACTGTAGATGCACTGTAGCAGGGCGCGGTTCACGAGGTTCGTTGGGGACCTAATGCCGGAGACGAAGAACAGCGCGGCGGCCGGAGTAGCGAGGGAGGCCGGAGGAGATGTCGGCGGTGGCGGCAGCCACCAGCGATGAGGCGCCGCGGGGCGGCGAAGGGTGGCCACGGCGGAGGTCGCCGGAGCAAGGGGCTCCGCTCCCTGGCGCGGGCACCGGCGAGGTAGGCCGCGGCGGCGGTCGGCGTCGGGGGTGGTGGCCAGCGGAGGAGACGAGGGGCGTGGGCAGCGCGGCCTCCCAGGCGGCAGGCGCGGGCGACGGGCCGGGAGGGCCGGACGCGGGCCCCGCGGGCCTGGCACGGTCGGCGGCAATGCGGTCCCGCCTGGGACAGGTGGCGTCGGCGGATTGGTCGGCGGCGGCGGGCGGACACGTCCGATGCCCAGAATTTTGTCCGGTGGCGGCGGGTGGAGTTTCCTAGGGTTAGGGGGAGAGGAGACCCGGGATTTTTGTGGAGGGACGTATTTATAGCGGTAGGGGAAGCTAGGAAGCTCCAAATGAGGTATGGTTTGCAGCCACGCGATCGTGATCGAACGACCGAGATGATAGAGGGGGTTGTGATGGGTTTTGGGCCAGTTTGGAAGGGTGTTGGGCTGCAACACACACGAGGCCTTTACGGTCCCTCGGTTAACCATTGGTGTACGAAACGAAGTCCAAATGGTACAAAACTTGACAGGCGGTAAACCAAGGCCGCATGACAAGTCTCGGTAAAACGTTTAATATCCGCACATGAAAAGAGGTAGAAAGGGACACCGGATGACATAGGAGCGCCGGATTGCAAAACAGACAACGGGGAAAATGCTCGGATGCATGAGACGAACACGTATGCAAATGCAATGCACATGATGACATGATATGGAATGCATGACACGCAAGCAATGACAAGGAAACGACAGCGAATAACTGGAAGACACGTGGCACATCGGTCTCGGGGCGTTACAAAACTCCTAGCTAATTAAGCATGGCATGAGCAACTATAATCTCTAATTGTCATTGCAAACATATTTCGTTCATAATAGGCTGAATCTGGAACGATGAGCTAATCATATTTACAAAAACAAGATAGGTCGAGTTCATACCATGTTTTCTCATCTCAATCAGTTCATCATATATCATCATTATTGCCTTTCACTTGCACGCCCGAACGACGTGGATAATAATAATAGTGCACGTGCATTGGACTAAGCTGGAATCTGCAAGCATTTAATACAAGGGAGAAGACAAGGTAATATGGGCTCTTTGTTAGATCAACAATAATGCATATGAGAGCCACTCAACATTTTCATCATGGTCTTCTCCTCTCGACCCCAAAGAAAAGAAAAGAAACAAAACTATTTACACGGGAAAGCTCCCAACAAGCAAAAGAAGAACGAGAAATCTTTTTGGGTTTTCTTTTAATTACTACTACATGCATGGGAAGTAAACTAGCTAAAAGCTAAAACTAATTATTTTGGTTTTTCTTAAGGCTTTTTGAACACACAAGAAGAATGCTGGAAAATAAAATAAACTAGCATGGATATTACAATGAAGAAGTATGAGCACCGACAACTGACATGAGTGTGTGAACATGAATATAATGTCGGTGAGAAATATGTACTCCCCAAAGCTTAGGCTTTTGGCCTAAGTTGGTCTAGGGCCATGGCTGGCCTGGTGGATATGCAAAGTTGTAGCTGGGGTCGTACCGAGATGCAGCAGCTACTGCCTGACGAGCTGCAGCTTGGAGGCGAGCTGCCTCCGTCCTCCTCTCACTACTAGGAAAAGGCCTGCTAGTGGCGCACCTGTTTTGGATACTAATGGCGCACTACAGGTGCGCCACTAGCATCATGTCATTAGAATTTTTTTACTAATGGCGCACCACATGTGCGCCATTAGTATCTGGTATACTAATGGCGCACCACGCAGTGCGCCATTAGTATATCCCACGGTGCGCCATTAGTATGCCTCCCAGGGGCCATATTTACCCATGTGCTCTGGCTTACTAATGGTGCACTAGTTGATGATGCGCCACTAGTGTGTTTTTTGTAGTGTGCCACTAAAGTGCCGAGTGGTGCGCCACTAGTATGAATATTAGGGATTTTTTTCTTTTCTGATATTTGCACAAGTTACAAAATATATTACTGGACAGAATATAGACAGCACCATACAACAACAGCAGATTCATCGAATACAATAGAAGATTAGTCTCCGAATATAATTCATCATATTAGTCTCCGAATTCAAAAGACCGAACAAAGATAGAACATTACAAGTCTCGAGACTGCGAGTCACGAGTTTGTTTTTTCATTACAAGTTGATATCGATCATCTAAACTACCATCACATAGAAGAGAGCTGCGGTCATCACGATGAGCATCATCGCGATGAAATTGGTCTTCACCCGGTTCCTCATCCGCTCCCTCCTCTCTCCCGCTACATAGCGCGCGTATCTAGATTCCGCCTCCGCCCTAGTGGTGTACCCTTTGTAACTGTTACCACTGAAATGGTGAACCTGTCTCCGACACTCCTCCCAGTCATCATAGACTCCGGGAACCTTACCCTTATACACGACCTACGACGACATCTCTATGCACTAGCCAAACAAAACGTTAGTAGCAATTCACAGACAATACATAAGCAATATATAAGTATGCAACAAAAGGATTGGAAGAGAAAAGCAAGACATTAATAGCACGATTCATCGTCCTACTAATAAATAGCATCGATTACATCTAAGTTGAACGACTGTCCAAACCAAAGAGGCATACAAATTCATTAAAGTTTAATTACAACATGAGCTAATTGATATTTCAGAACTACACATAGCACCACTACTTTCGACTCGACTCAGGGACCAGAGCGTGGATGAAGCCGCCGTCTCTCATGATGGTCATGAAATCGCAGGTGTTGTCAGCCTGCATTTGTAGCGTTGTGTCTATATCACTGTTGGACGGTTGATATCTGAGGTAGAACTGCCCCAAGGTACGAAGGACATCTTGATGGATGATTTCTGCAAACTCTGACTGGATGCGAAAGAATTCTTGTCTGATGTCCGCGTCCTGGATTGCCGACAAGCTTGTGGCCCAATCTTTGAGATTATTTGGTATCAGAAGGTGATTATGGTCCCGTACGATTGCCCGCATGTGATGGAGGGCGTAGTAGGCATCCTTCTGACCGCCAGGCGGCTGCTTGATGCAGGGGAACGTCGTATTGTGGGTGAACACGTGCTTGTCGTATCTACGAACTGGCCTGGTGAAGGTGCCTCCAGATCTGGCATAGCTGGGGAGAACATCATCAAGAACTTTCTTGATATTTGTGTAGTCTTTCTTCGACTGACGGTCCGAGTCAAAATACGTGGCCATGGAATATTTCGGGCTTAAGAGGATGAGTGTGCAATGTGTGTCACTGCACAAAACACGGAATGTTAGAAAAAAAGAACGATCGAAATCTAAGAAATCATATGTTACGGGGCGGTGAGGGGATGACTTACTCGGGAAAGTAAGGCACGAGGAAGTTATCCTTATCTGGGTTTGCCAGAATGACACCTTCGAGGTATGAACTCGCGACTTGCCGATCCCCAGCGCTGCCCAAGATCTTGGCATGCATGTAGAAGGGATCGACTATCACGATGTACGGGGTCTTGTCTCTAATGATCCGCATCTCCATACTTAGCGAAAATAGCCGAACGAAGGTGTAGTGCAGCAGATGAAGGTTAAACATAGCGAAGATGTCATCAAACCGCAGGACGATCGTACCACCGATGGCGTTATCCACAAAGCCCTTTCCCTCTGGCACCTTGGCCATGAAAACCGGGTATGCCACATCATTCCCGGAGAGACGCCGCTTCTCCAAAGAAAGAACACTGTCATGCAGACTGCGCATTGCACCGGTTGCAGCATTGAGCAGATTAGTCAGTAGCATCGGCCTACCCGCCACATGCACCCTCCTCGAGATATCCTTAGGTGAAGGTGGACCGTCCTGAGCACGGATCATACTCGGTGCTGGCTGACTCGCACCCTTGTTACTCTTTCTTTTCCATCCCTTCTTCTTCTACTGTAATGGGATCGAGTTCTGCTCACAGACCGCCTTCTTGAGTGTGTTGGGGCTGATAATATTTTGCACCTCGGCTATCCGAGGCTCGGTGAAGGCGGCAGCTGGAGGCGTCTCCTGAGAACTGAACGCTAGACAACACCTGTTGCAATTTGGTTTCTCTGCGGTACCAGCATGATCGCGATCATCTTTTTCAGGGTTGGGTTCTTGAGAAGGAGGCCCGAAGAATTCGTCCTCGTACCCATGTTCGGCAAAGTACTTATCGACATTGGTAAATGTACCATCGTCGTTGTCATCGTCGTCCGGATCCTGTGCCATATGCATGTTCGAATCCTGTGCCATAGGGATGTCCGACATGTTCGGTAGCATTGCGGTGGTCTTGCCATGGCTTGGCACCGGCACGACTGGCGGTGTTGTCTGTGGGGTGGTGTCCCCCGCCCCCAAACGAATCTGGCTCTTCGGCCAAAGCAGGGCCAGCTTACGCAGGCGCTGAGGGTCATCACATCATCTTTGTCGGCCCCAGCAGGTCGAATCGGAGGTAACAACTCATCGCAGCCTGGCAGCACCCGAACCAGTTCAACCCTATACACGGTGGGTGGCATCGGATTACCGTGGAACACGGGGTTGCCCGGTTGAACGATTCTACCATTGGCGACATCGGTCAACTCGCCGCCCACGAAGTGCAGGAGAGTGCATGGAACGTCGGCGGCGCCCTACGAAAACATGTAGGGCATCAGGGATGCCCAGTCAAAGGCAAGGAGATGAAGTCATCGGCCGAGAGGCTTAGTTACCGTGATGGCGTCGAGCTCGGCTAATGTCGAGGCACCACCAACGGCGGGCGTGCAACTGACGGAGGGGCTGCTTGCTGTCGAGGTGCCGGCCGGCGTACACCCGGGTGCATTAAGCTCCAATGCCCGTGCCAGTGTCGAAGACACCAATACCGCCTCCGCCGGAGACACCAATGGCGCCACCTGCGCATTGTGCGAGTTGCTGCCTGTGAAGCTGGGAACCGGGGGTGGCCCCTGTTGGCCGCCCGCAATCCACGCCTGCAGCCCCTCAATCAAGGTAGGCACAATGGCGGTGAGCGTCGTTCCCAGTTGTTGTTGCACTTGTTCTTAGAAAATCTCCGGAATCTGCGCCACTTGTGCCTTGAGTTCTTGAACCTCGTGCAACTAGCTTTCCGAGCTGGTCTTTCTCTCCTTTCGCCCACCAGCATTATAGTATGACGACCATTTTGTGGACAAGCCTTTGCCGGCCACACGACCAACTGACTATGGCTTACTGAGCTTATCCTTGTTTTTCATTACGTTCAACGCCCTATTTAGAGTGTTGTCCCAAGGGGAGCTCTGAGACGACCCCGCGCTACTGCTTTCAGTCTCCTGCGGAAGGAATGTGAACCATTTAGAAATTTGGCTTCATCAATTAGAATGCAACCATATGGAGCTAATTATGCGGGGGTGTATTCCTTACCAGAACACGCTCAAGCGCCCTGGTCTTTGGATCCGTGGTAAGCTTCTTTGTTACCGGGTCCTCCTTGTACCTGGCCCTAACATAGTTCCTGGTCTGCTTGTCATGGTATTTCTCGAAGCGGGGCGGTAGGCCTTGCTCGGCACGCTCCGCGTCCTCCTTGTCCCATATAGGCTCCGCCACTGTGTAACCGCCGGGACCGAGTTGGTGGACCCCTAAGTTCAACTCCCGCATTTCTTTCCCCCAATGACTTGATTCCACGGTTGCGCTGCTCTCGCACTTGATCTTGAACTCCTTGTAGTCATCTTCGCTGATCAAAGGATTTTTCGCCTTGATCTTCTCATAAATATCACCTTTGTCAATCATTCTCTTCACCACGCTTCTCCAAGTAGACAGGGCCATGCTCATCCTCGTGAGGGCGACACTGTTCACTTTATTCCCTGAGAGGCGTGTGTTTGCAAAGTCAGCGGGGAACTTGTATCATTCGTGCAGCTTCGTGAAGAGGAGGCTGCACAAATTCCCTAGGTCCTTATGCCTTAGGTTCTCGGTGTTGATCGAGACGGTGCTACGAAGAATGCACCTGAGCTGAACTGAGTACCCCTTGACTAATTCTTTGGGCGCCGTTGGATGCTCGTCGGAGTTCACTTCAGTAAATTCCTCCTTGACGGTGCCGAGCATGTTCGGGCGCCGGTCCTTCCGTTGCCTCTTCGGTTGGCTGCCATCTATGCATGCGCTGCCATCATCAGTGGTGGCATCCTCGACGGCACCATCAGTGGTGTCATCCCCGATGCCACTAGGGGTTGTGTAGTCAGGATCGGTGTCTTCCGCGGCGTCCTCATAGCGGTGAGGTTCTTCCTCCATCTCCTGGGACAGTTCCCGGAATTGCTTCCCCGAACCGCCGGCCTCATCGTTGTGGGCCATGTTTCGCTCTAAATAGGAAAAAAGTTTGGTCAAAAAGTTGGTTATTGTCAAGGAACAAGATCATGGTCTCATCATTTAGGGTTTGTCGACACCGAGGCATCCTAAAAGCTAAGCTTTTATCATTTAGGGTTTGTCGACGCCGAGGCACCCTAAAAGCCTAAGCTTTCATCATTTAGGTTTTTATCGACACCGAGGCACCCTAAAAGCCAAGGTTTTATAATTTATGGTTTGTCGACACCGAGGCATCCTAAAAGCTAAGCTGGGAAGGAGAATTCTAAGTTGGGCCTAATCACTTGGCTCTATTGCCACCTATGGTTTAATGCAACAAGAATAAAGGGGTAGTTAATCCTACTTAATTAAGTAGTAAGATACCCCGGCCCATGCATGTAGCGACCAGACCTCAAACGGTCTGATCTCTGTGCTCAGGTGTCATCCCTGGATCAGTAATGCTGACACCACACAATACTTAGAGGATTTATAACAGAGTAGAAAATCACACACTTATTACATCGAGTGTCTCAATAGAGAACTTATTACAATAAATATGGCTTAAGGCCATCTAATAACGATAACAACGAAAGGCTTCGAAGTTAAGTGAGTCCATCAACTCCAACGGCATCACTGAGTATAGAACCACGACCTTAAAACTCCTTAATCATCGTCTGAAAAGTCTGCAACATTAACATTGCAGCCCGAAACGGGTCAGCACATGGAATATGCTGGCAAGGTAACACATAGAGGGTAATGGAATGAAACATCTATTCTATATGCATATTTGGCTGGTGGAAAGCTCTACGGTTACAGTTTTGCGTAAAGCCAATTTTTCCCTACTACAAAGGAATAAATTTTACTTAACTAACATGGTAGTTGTTAAACATTGAGAATGGTTGACAGCATCCTCAATCCCAATTAAGCATCGTCATTAAACAAAACCCAACAAAATTAAATTTTAGAGTAACATGTTGAGATTCACATGATAATCCAAGTACTAGATACTCAAGATGTCCATAACCAGGGACACGGCTAACCATGATTAGTTTTATACACTCTGCAGAGGTTTGCGCACTTTTCCCCACAAGACTCGATCGCCTCCGTTTGGTTTCTCGCACTACATGGTGTTTGAGAAGATGGATGACCGAGACACAGTCTTTCAGAAGCGCTAGCACCTTACGATGGATAGACCGTTACACCTACTTTCCCCTACATCTGCTAGTCTACCCTGTAAGAGTTCGCACGACTTATTCAACTATGCTAGAGCCCATAATAGCTTGTGGCTGCACACAGAAGTTTCTAGTATGAAAAATCTCATGATGCCTTTGGGCCTGGGTGGCGGTCCATAAAGAAAAACAGGCAATCCTGGAATACCCAGGTACCTCAATCCACCCAGATGTGTGTTTAAGTTGCCACCTTAGATAAACCCTTAATTAACAAACTCACATCTGTCATGGATATCACTCACCCAATCCACGTCTACTAGCATAGCATGGCATAATAGGCAAACGTAGAAGTAACTCCCAAAGGTTTGGTAATAAACAGGTAATAGGTACTACCTCAACTACTTCCCAAACCCACAATTTAATTAGCACCTAATCATGCAATGTTTGAGGATTGATCTAATGCAATAAAACTGGGTAGTAGGAGGTATGATCAAAGTGTTACTTGCCTTGCTGATGATCCGCGAAACCTAGAGATTCGATGTAACAGGCGGCGCACTCCGGGTATTCTATCGCAGACAAACAAACAAGCATACAATAAGTATTCATCTAATGCACGGGTAAAACTCAAATAAGAGATCTAACCAGAAGGTTCAACTTAAGAACTCCGGTTTGCAAAAAGAATCAAATCAAACGAAGCAACGAAAGTCAAACGGCAAAAAAAACAGGCTTCGTTTACTATTCTGGATCTAAGGCAATTTTTACAGTGGCAAAAGCTTGTTTAAGTTGGTTAAACAGATAGAGGGTTTTGAGACGAAACTCCAGGCGCTTGAATCGCCTGATTCCGATGAACGAGCGAAATCGGATCAGGAATCGCGATCAGAAAAATCGCGGATTTAATCCGAGAAAAGAAAAATGACGAACGCCCGCTAGAACGAACGAACAAGCGCTCGCTATTTAAAAAAATCGGAAAAACCGATCTATTTAAAAAAAACCGAAACTAAAAAAAAACTAAACAAAACCGACGGAAACCGATCGGTTTTTCGAAAAAAGCCGGCGTCTAAAAAAAATCTACCCGGCAAATCCGGTGAGATTCTGGCGGCGGCGGCACGGCGGGCTGCGGGGGTCGGGTGCCCTGGCTTATAATGGCTGGCCCCGGAGGAGTCCGGGCCTAACACGGCCCGTAGGTCGGTTTCAGTTTTTTATATAAATTATTCCATGCAGAAAAACAGACAAAAGAAATACTAAACGGACTCCAAAAATCCCGAAATAAATTTTCCCCAGCTTCTAAAATCAAGCCGCACAAGG
This sequence comes from Triticum urartu, assembly GCF_003073215.2. Taxonomy (NCBI): domain Eukaryota; kingdom Viridiplantae; phylum Streptophyta; class Magnoliopsida; order Poales; family Poaceae; genus Triticum; species Triticum urartu. Next base: position 444,422,486 of record NC_053026.1, read on the forward strand.
GGAACATTTATTTGGGGCCTAAATGCAATTTTGAAAAACGCACATTTTTCCTAAATTCAAATAAAATACCGAAAAACTCCGAATTAAAATCTTATTTGATTTTATTATTAAATCCTCAATATTTCTTTATTTTGGGAAAGTCATTTTATTCCCTCTCTCATATTTTTGTAATAGAAATAATTGATGATAAAATAATTAAAATCAAATGATCCTATTCTCAAAATTTGAGAAAACTCAAATATGAAAATAACGAAATCCCCAACTCTCTCCGTGGGTCCTGAAATTTCTAGGATCAAACCAAAAGCAAAATAAAATATGATATGCAATGATGATCTAATCTATAACATTCCAAATTGAAAATTTGGGATGTTACAATGCATTAGTCGCAAGTACCCCATATGTCCTATTTTTAGCAAAGTCATGCTAAAATTCACGGAAAATTTCAGCATGACCTTTGCTGAAAATATGACATATGGAGTACCCGAATTTGCCGGAACGGAAGTTAATCGACATTCCAGCAAACTCAATGGCCTCTCGGGGTACCTGCAAAATCATCACGACACGATGGTGGAGACATGACCTTTGCTGAAAATTGTTTTCTGTAAAAGATGATCATCATCTTTACAAGTCTTTCTCAATGTGATCAATTGATGGATCAACACGTAAAACATGTCCAATAAGTATGATTTATAGAGTCAACATCAGTATGAATATATATATATATATATATATAAAGTTTTTCTTCATCATCCAGGCCCATGCAAGTAACTGCATCCATCAACTATTTCTGCTACTCTGTAACTAACTACACTCTCTATTTATAGAGTCATTTCAGATGAGATCAGATTGAGCTCCAGCTGCAGCTGCAGCTGAGGGATCCATGAGCCATCATGCCAGCCAGCCAGGAAATAAACTTTACTTTCCAAAGGAAATAAAAATACAATGCATACATACATACTAAAGCAGGTAGATAGATAGATAGATAGATAGATGAGCATGTTCAGTTTACAAGAATGAATATAAACTAGCAAAGAATGCATGCATGCATATCAAAAGTTGGCATCTAGTGCTACTGCTTGCCTCTGTTGCTATTGAATATTTATAATTAACTGAAATTGTTCCTTTAATTACAAGTAAATGATTTCAGTTAATGCAAGTACTCCTCTTGCTCTCTACTTTCTCTCTTCTCTTCTTCAGTTAATTAACTGAATTTACTGATGTTGTTGTTAACTAGCACATATGCCCGTGCGTTGCAACGGGAAAAATTAATGTTTTGTGCAAACATAATGTCTCATAGCCTATACATGAAAAAATATATATTTAGAAACTACATCCGTGTAGAAATCTAGTGATATAATTTTCATGACATATAACATATATTTAATTCCTCAAATCGATGACCTAGAAGTAGACGAATGACTCGTACACCGAGACGGAGATAGTACCTCAAATCCTTCATGTAGAATTTATTAAGACCACAAATTTTCTTTTAGTTATTCCACCGGTTTACCCATAATCCTTTCTTTAATTAGCCATATCCGTTTAAATATTCTATTTAGGCACACAATCCTTCCTTTATTAGCTCATTCGCTTAATTAGCTCACCCTAAACATAATGACTGCCACTCATATATTTAGAGTGAATTGGGATTAGTAAATAGAAAGGCGCATAGGTCTTATGTTCAATTCCCACAATATTGATTTATTTAGAGCCAGTTATTTTTCACGGTCTCTATGAAAGCCCATAAAAGGCCCATCAACATACAAATACCTGGCTCAGATCGCTTAACGTGTGTAAACCAAACGAAAAGGACTAAACCAAACCAAGAATACCTATTCCCTTTAATAGTAGGTATAGATTGAATTTTACTGATGTTGTTGTTGACTTGTTGTTAATGCTTATAAGCCTCTACTGATCAGCCCATAAAAGTTCAGGGAGAGTGCACAACCAAAAAAAATCAAGAATGAGATCTAGGATTCAGAGTACAGATCTTTAGAGAGATAAATTTTCTTTCACAGCAAAAGCCATCTGAACCAAGTCTGATGCCCACTAAAAAACACTATGTTTAATGCATGCATCTCCTAGTGAAACTTATATGAAGATAAACGAAGCAACATGATGATAGAAATCTAGAGATGGCACTAATTGATCTACTGGGTGTCATCTGTAGTTAGTAGGTAAATAAGCACACCCATGTGAACTTGAGGTCCTAGATAGTTTGTAAAAATTCTCATATCAGTAGACTGCCCCTTTAAACCAAAGCCGAAATACATACTGCCAATCCATGCGGCTGTACCACTGACATATCATGTGGAATTTAGATGGGCAGAAGAACATCAAATAGGTGCTTGCAAATGGGTGGGGGTGGGGGGATCTCACCAGATGAGGAGTTCCTGCTGGAGGAGGGGATACCACCAGATGAGGGGAGTTCCTGCTGGCCTCGGCTCCTCTTTCCGGCCAGAAGGAGTCGCCGTTGCCGCCGAGGACCATGTTGTGCTGCGAGAGGGGAGGGATGAACGGGTTAGGAATCTAGATCGAGCTGGGGGAGGGGAGGAGCGAGTGGAGGTCGACCTACCACCGGCCGGCCGCCTTCGGCGTGAGGAACGGCCGGAGGGGGGCGTCGTTGAGGAGGGCGGTGAAGAGGGGGGCGTCGGCGTCTCGCTTGGATGCTCTGCACGACGGGGAAGGGGGCGGCGTCCGGAGGTAGAGGGAGAGCAACAACTTCCGGCGGCGATGGGGAGGCGAGGGAGCGGCAACTAGGGAGATGTCTGGCGGAGGGGGAGGAAGGGGAGGATGGGGAGAGGGAGGCGGTGGGGGCGCGTGGGCGGCTTCGGCGCAGTGGGTCGGGGCAGCGGCGGCAGCAGCGCAGTGGGTCGGCACAGTGGGTGGGGAGGGGGGCTGAGAGAGATGTGATCGATTGGGGGATTGTGGATTTTAGTGGGGGGAAGGCTTAGCAATGGCCCACCCCCTAGCGGTGCGCCATTATAATTTTTTTGGATAGCAATGGCACACCCCCTAGAGGTGCGCCATTAGTAATCTTTTTTTGGATAGCAATGGCGCACCCCCTAGCGGTGCGCCATTAGTATATTTTTTAGGATTTTTTTTCCTAGCGGGGGGCCGGCAGCGGCGTCTTGAACCCTAGGTCTCGCTCGGGGGGAGGGAGGGGGTGGGTGGTGCGCTCGGCTGATTCCGTTCGAGGGAACCGAGCGAGGAGACAGGG
>NC_053026.1:444426705-444451058 GCF_003073215.2 Triticum urartu
TCCTCTTGAGAATAACCCGCCTAACATGGAAGATACGGACAACCCTAGTTGATACATGAGCCATTCGAGCATACAAAACAGGATATTTATTTGAAGGTTTAGAGTTTGGCACATACAAATTTACTTGGAATGGCAGGTAGATACCGTATATAGGTAGGTATGGTGGACTCATATGGAATAACTTTGGGGTTTATGGAGTTGGATGCACAAGCAGTATTCCTGCTTAGTACAGGTGAAGGCAAGAAAAAAGACTGGGAAGCGACCAGCTAGAGAGCGACAATAGTCATGAACATGCATTAAAATTAATCGACACCGAATGCAAGCATGAGTAGGATATAATGCACCATGAACATAAATATCATAGAGGCTATGTTGATTTTGTTTCAACTACATGCGTGAACATGTGCCAAGTCAAGCCACTCGAATCGTTCAAAAGAGGATATCACCCTATCATACCACATCACAACCATTTTAATAACATGTTGGCACGTAAGGTAAACCATTATAAGCTCCTAGCTAATTAAGCATAGCACAAGAAACTATGATCTCTAATTGTCAATGCAAACATGTTTATTCATAATAGGCTGAATCGGGAACGATGAACTAATCATATTTACAAAAACAAGAGACACTACAAAAAAATACACTTCTGTGATGATACGTGTTTGTCACGGTAGGTTGCTTTTTTTTGTCATGCATGTACATCCATGACAAATTTATGACAGAATCAAGATAGTCATACCTGTGCTGTCGTAGAAGTGTTCCATGACATTACCAAAATTATCATCACAGAAGTGTCCACTTCCATGATGATAAATCGCGTGTCACAGAAGTGCTTTCGTCAAGGGTGACCGACACGTGGCATCCACCGTAACGGAACACCGTTAAGCTATCAGGTCGGGTTTTGGATCCGATAACCCGTTAATAGCCCCGACCAATGGGGATTTTCCACGTGTAAAATCATCATTGGCTAGAGGAAACACGTGTCGGCTCATCGTCGGGACAGATGTCATCCACTCACTGGACAGAAGGCGCCTATGATACGTCGACACGTGGCACGGCCCAACAAGTTTAAATGGGCCGGCCCAACTAAAGGCCCACGAGATTTTGCGGACCATAATGGGCCGACCCAGCTAAAGGCCCACGAGATTTTGCGGACCATAATGGACTGGCCCAGCTAAAGGCCCACAAGATTTTGCGGGCCATAATGGGCCGGCCCAGGTAAAGGCCCACAAGATTTTTGTGTGCCATAATGGGCCGGCCCAGGTAAAGGCCCACAAGATTCTTGCGGGTCATAATGGGCCGGCCCAGCTAAAGGCCCACGAGATTTCGCCGACATTAATGGGCCGCCCAGCTGTAGGCCCACAAGATTTTGAGGACCCTAGTAGGCCGGCCCATTAACTGGCTGCCATGTTTTGGGCCAAATGCCGGCCCATATTTGATCGGGTCCATTAATGGCCTGCCACGCTCCGGGCCTAATAGTGGCCCATATGAGATCCGGCCTGTTAAAAGCCTACCATGTTCTGGGCCAAATTACGCCCAGATCAGGTCCGGCCCTTTAAGAGGCTTTGGGCTCAATTATGGCCCATATCAGATTCGGCCCGTCAACTGGACACTATGCTTTTGGGCCCACTTGCTAAAGTCCCACTTAGTAATTCGGCCTGATATTAGTTTCGGCCTGTTAAGGGCCCGTTTAACATTTCGGCCCTATATTAATTTCGGCCTGTTAAAAGCCCGTCATATAGTTGGGCCTAACTACGGCCCAGTTTGCATCCGGCCTACTCGCAGCCGATATGTCATTGGGCCAAACAAGGACCCGGACAATTTTGGCCTGTTAAAAGTCCGTGATTTGATTCACACAATCATGGGCCGGGGTTCATTTCGGGCTGCTGCGTAACTAGTAGGAATTAAGAACAAACCTACTCTATACAATAAAGAAATTACAGCATAGTAACTAAGAATAAACCTACACTACACATAAAAGGATTTAAGATATATTACATCCACTAGGAATCGAAGTTCGCCACCAGTGATCATAAAGTGCAACGAAGAAGCAGATTACAAAAACTGGGCACCATTGCAGTGTAACAAAATAATATTGAACCGAGACCACTTCCAAGACAGTTCAAGAAAGGTTAGCCTTGCGGGGTAACTGTTGCGCAAGCTGCTGAGCAAGGCTGTGAGACCGGCCTAGAATGTTGGTCATAGCTTCCAGGTGTAGCTGTTTAGCGATGAGGTTCTCATTGGTGTTCTCCGCAATCTTTCTTAGAGATAGGACTTCAAGTTGAAGTTGAGTTGCAGAATGCCTTTCTGCTAGAACTTGGGACTGAAGAAGTCGAACTGATTCAGACAACGAATTCTGTGAGCTTGTCTGACTGTTAGTCTCAAGTAACTTGAACACTTTATCAAGACAAGACTTTGGGGTTGTCTCGCTATCTTCAAGATGTTTTGCCTTGTTTGCTGCAATATATGTTGGGTTTGTCTCACAACCTTCAGCAGACTTGTGCATGCCATCAGGCATATCACCCTGAAACAAAGCAGAGAGATGACAGGTTTTGCACATGTATAAACAAAGATGATAACTGTTCTGTCAATTCTATCCAATTTCAAATTAGAAAATAAAGAGTATGTTCAAAATATCAATAGCATAATTTGGCATTGTTCATAATGCGGGGAGCTTCACCACACTACTGGATTACCATGTCAACATAACAAGCATAGATGAAGGGCAAAGAAAATCATTGTATCTATTTTGGATAATGTGCATGGCATGTTGTTCATATCACCAGCCACATCAGTAAGATAAAATAGGAGATGACAAGGTGCAAACGTGGGCTGCTTCACCATACACTGGATTATAGATCCACAAAAACAAGCATACATATAGGGAGTATTAAGTAATGTGCATGGTGTAACACCCTGGTGTAATGATGCTACAGTAACCCCTGGGGTTAAGTTAATCTTTTTGCTAAACATGTGCCTGATCATTATTGTCTCATGTTCTTTCAAATTCCAGCTGAATTCAAATTCAAATTCTAGGTGAATTTCAAAATTGCTCAAACATGAAAACTAAAATGTTCATCATGTGGATATTATTCTTCTGGTAATATTGGTGGTGAACCAACATTTTTGCAAAATGTGAAGGTGGCCTAAAATGGCTAAAACAGAAAAGCTAAAAAAAGGAAAAGGGAAAAGGAAAGGAGAGAGAGAGGGAAGTGCCCCCTCCCTGGACCGAAACCCCCTGGGCCGGCCCAACTCCCCCCATCCTAGGCGGCCCACCTCCCCCGGCCGCCCTTCCCCCCTCCCTGTTCCTCCGACTGTGCCCACGGTCGCCACCGAGCCGGCTCGTCGGCATCAACGACGAGGGATAAGACCCCCGACGCCTCGGGCTCCCCTCTCCCCTCCCACTTGCCCTGCCGCCCCCACTCGCGCCAGTCCCTATCCCCTCTCCCCGCTCGCTCCGTCGCCTCCCCTCCTTCTCAGAGCCACCACCCGAGCGCGGTCGCCGCCGTCCTCCGTCGTGACCACAGCCACCGCCTCGCTCCGCCGTCTTGTCGTGAAGCTCCGTCGGGGTCGACTCCGTCATCTGGTGCCCTCAGGTGGAGCTAGGAAGCACCGCAGCCGCCGTTCGTCCTTGTCCCCATCTCCAGCTGCCGTTGATCTTCTTCGTCTCCGGCGCCGCCCATGCAGCTCCTAAACCTCCACGGAGCCTCCTTGTGCTCTGCGGTGAGCTCTCCTTCCTTCCCGCTCTCTTCTCCTCGCCGCCAACGTGCCCGTAGTTGTCGTCTCGTACGTGCCCGAGCCCATCACCACGGGGGCTCATTGCCGACGAGCTTCCGGCGACCAAATGGTCCCGCGCCAGTGCCCGTTTAGCTCGTCCGCACGCGTAGGACCTTGCTCCCCCCTCTGCCTCGCCCGTTTGCGCACTTCTGCTGCTAATCCACTTCCACCTGAAAGCCACTGCCGCCCCCACTCGTCGCCAGCGCAGTTCCGGTCACCCCCGAGTACAACCGACCACACCACGCGGCGCGTCATCGAGTCCTCGTTCGAATGCAACAAACCGCGTGCAATTTGATGTCTTGTGGCGCTTTTCCGAGCATCTCCGGCGATCTGCCATCGTGCGCGAGCTCGCCGGAGCTCCTCCGGCGCCGCCACTGACCTGGCAAGCGTAGGGCCCACCCCGGTGAGGTTGACCGTGGGCCCCAGCGCCTCAGTTGACCGCGTTGACTACGGTCAACGCGGGCACTGTTCACCCCCCTGCCACTGCCTTGTGGGCCCTTGCGCTTATTTAAGATAATTAAGTTTTCAAACTAATCTGCTAATTAGAATACTCACTGACACATCGGGCCCACCCTCTAATTAACCCTCTGTTAGTCTAAATTAACACTTTTAAGTCACAAAGGCTGACATGTGGGACCCACTGGACCCACATGTCAGGTTTGACCTGGTCAGCCGTCTGTTGACCTGCTGATGTCACTGTGACATCATGCTGACGTCATATATCTTTTTCTGTAAATAAAATAAATCCAGAAAATGGGAAAATCTTTAGAAATTCATAGTAATTAAACCCTAGCTCGGATGAAAATGTTTTCTACATGAAAGTTGCTCAGAAAAATCCAATGAATCCAAATGCGCGGTCCAATCACCTGTCACATGCCCCTAGAATGTTGAACATGGAACCGTTCCCTCTCTTTCATCTGTCCGGAATCCGCCTAACGCCGGGAATTCATCCTCGGATGTTTATCCCCTCCGTCTGCAACATGTAGTACTACGTTAGGGCAACCCTAGCTCTGCCCGTCGTCATTTTATGCCTTGTGATGCTTTGATTGCTTTGTATTTACTGTTTCTTCCCCCTCTTCTCTCCGGTAGACCCCGAGACCGATGATGCCGCTGTGATCGATTACGTCACCGACGACCTCTTCTTCTTGTCTGAGCAACAAGGCAAGCAAACCCCCCTTGAGCATTCCGATATTGCCTATTTCTTTTCCTCTCATGCTTGCATTAGAACTGCTACTACTTTCTGTATGATCCTACTCTCATGCATAGCCTGTTGTTGTTACCTGCTTTTATACCTTACCTACTTATCCTAAACTGCTTAGTATAGGTTGGTTAGAGATCCATCAGTGACCCCCACCTTGTCCCTGTTGCCCCCTACTTCATCATCGAAGACCAGGCCCTGACACCGCACATCATTTTCCCCTTAGTTGTTCGACACTACTGGGTTACTATCGAGTGCCGAGGGTGAGGCCTCTTCAACACTTCTATTGTTAACCTGTAGTGTAGCTATTCGGTAGTGGTCATCGAGGGTGATTTCCTCCTTAACCACTTCCGATACGGTTCTGTCGTGCAACCCCTCAAGTGTGAACCTCGAGGGTGGATCCTCTTATGTTCACCTTGATGATTACATCGAGTGGAATTCATCGGGGGTGATTCCTTGGGTTTTCCCTTTGGTGTTAGACACACAGTTACTATGGTTACTATGACTTTACATTGAACCATGTTACTAAAGATGGGTCGACCCTGAGGGGTACCCGCGCGAGCTTAATAGCGAGTGATGTGGAGTCGGGTTGACCTGGAAGGTGCCCGCGAGATACTTACGAGGCGTGGCCGGGCATTCTTAGCCCTTGTCGCAAGTACTCGAGACGGGGCAACAGGGTCACATCTTTCGTGAGTCTCTGCTTGTTACCGCGCGTTCCTAATCCACTACGATTTGGATATTTGATCCGAGGGGCCTCTGGCCTGATAGCACTAACCATCACGTGGGCATAGTATGGGCGTTCTGCATCGTATGCATCAGCCAAAGCTTAATGACGTCAGCGACTGAGCGGCGCGCGTCGGGTTGGACTGCGTAAGCACCTGCCTTGTTGAAGGAGGTAGCTAGGTCTGCTCACCGGCCGCCCATGCAACATGCAGGAGTTCCCGGGGAGATGGCCCATGACCCCTGGGGGCATAGGTTTAGTCCGGCGTGCTGACCTCTCTATTAAGCCTAGGTCGGGTTGCGGCGTATTGTTTGGCCGAGGCCGGGCATGACCCAGGAAAGTGTGTCTGGCCGGAGTTAATCGAGCGTGGTGGGTAAGTTGGTGCACCCCTGTAGGGAAGAAAACATCTATCGATAGCCTGTCCTACAGTAATGGACACTTGGAGTTGTATCCCGATCGATACAACTAGAACTGGATACTTGAGATGAGACATGGAGATGAGACTTAGATATGAGATGATAACTGGATAGTATGGCTCTGGGATTGCTTTCTCACAGGGAGTCGAGAAAGGATCTTTGGCCGAGGTTGATAACATTACTGCTACTTTACTTTATGCTACTCTACTCCCTCCTGTTGCTGCAAGATGGTGGTTTCCAGAAGATGCTAGTCTTCGATAGGCGAGGCTTTCCCCTTCCCTTCTGGCATTCTGCAGTTTAGTCCACAGATACAACCCATTCCTTTGATACAGATGCATATTTAGTTTAGATCTGATGTAACTCTTGCGAGTACTTTGGATGATTACTCACGGTTGCTTTGCTACTCCTTTTTCCCCATACCCGATTGTTGCGACCAGATGACGGATCCCAGGAGCCAGACGACGCCACTGATGACTACTACTACCCGGAGGATGCTTACTACTACGTGAAGACCGCATACGACTAGGAGTAGTTAGGAGGCTCCCAGGAGGCCTTGCCTTTTCGATCGTTGTTGCTTTTGTGCTAGCCTTCTTAAGGCAATCTTGTCTAACTTATGTCTGTACTCAGATATTGTTGCTTCCGCTGACTCTTGTGTATTCGAGCTTATGTATTCGAGCCCTCGAGGCCCCTGGCTTGTAATATAAAGCTTGTATTATTTTGATTTGTGTCTAGAGTTGTGTTGTGATATCTCCCCGTGAGTCCTTGATCTTGATCATACACATTTGCGTGTATGATTAGTGTACGATTGAATCGAGGGCGTAACACATGTTATGAAATAAGGAATTTGGTTTTACAAGTAAAACTTAGAACTTACGGTTCTTACAAACATGCATTTTGGTAGAAACAACAAACTAAACAGCAGTAAACGATAGGGAGTATGAGCAAATTAAACAGCAGTTGAGGATAAAGGCTTTAGAAGGACTGACTTACATTAACAGTTAACACCGGCTTTATAATGCCCTTCTCCATGTCAAGGGAAGGATAACTCAAGAATTTCAGCACAGAATCTTCTTCATAAGCATTGCCTGTACTCTACATTTTGTAGAGAGTAATTATAGATATGATAATACTGGAAGGGATAGAGGATAATGAAGATAAGATGCAGATTGATGCTACATAATCAACTACCAATCCCTGGAAGTACAAGCGTTACAGGACAAAATGTACTGACAAGAGCAATGGGCTACACTTCTGCACTAGCATTGTCTGTGTATTCTACTTGTTGGTAAGATTAAATATAGATCTGATCTTTTTTAGTAAATGGTGGGCGAGGGAGATAAGATGCAGAATGCTACAAAATGAACCAATCCCTCTTCCCATAATACAAGAGTGTTTTGAACACTGGTGTACTATACAAAACGTTCTTATATTATGGGACAGGAGGGAGTAGCTGTTAATGTAAGTACAGTGATAGACCACGTTCAGTCCTTACAAGAGGACTGCAGAGCTAAACCTCTTCAAAAGCATTGGGTTGATTCTAAATTTATGTAAGAGTCCATACGGATCTTATAATGTCCACCAAATGGACGATTACGAGGCTAACATGTGCAGTGATGCTACATAATCAAACAGCTATGAAAGTAAGTATGGTCATACAGGGCAAGAGGTACTCACAAGAGCAATGCAGTGTGCAGTATAGTTGCGAGATTCTGTGGTCCCTTGAGAACGAATGTTCTTCTGCTAACAGTTTTCGTACAAGTGAGACATTAAGGCAAATGCAGAAATGTAGTTCAAATTGTGATGTGATATCATAGACAGTACCTTACGCTGCAGCCGAGACCAATGTGTAACAAGATTATTCCAGTCACCGTCGGATAAATGTAGCACCGGAGACTTTACAGAAATTTCGATTCAGAGGCTTGCCATCGAAGTGCGCTTGCCTCAGGTAGGAACGATACTTCATCAACGAGTGCTTGAAAAGCGCAACCAACCCTTGCTCGTCATCACAATCCAGTTTGCGCCTCGCCTATTTAAAAGAATGAAATCTTGTGTCTTCTGTCAGCAGAAACATATGCAGTAATGACCATGAATAACATTAGTACATTACTTACGCGTAAGTTGCGAGGAAGACTGGAAATTGTTCTGTGTCTGCGGTATAATTCTTTCCATGAAGGAAAGATGCACAAAAGTTCCTGACAACTACATAAGCTTCGTCTTCTAAACTGGGAAGAAATGGAACAGGGGTCCTATTTGCTGCAATTAGGGCTCTCTCTGGTTCGAAAAGGGATTTGGCAACTGGATTTGGTGTACTCTTTGCTGGAATGGGGGTTTTGCGTCGTACAGCTGGTGCTATGTCAACTGGCATAATCATACTGTTTGCTGCAGTTGGGGTCTGCTGAGTTGGGGCATCAGAAATGACCAGTGTAGTAGGGCTAGAGTCTGCTAGAGTTGGGGTATTTTGTGGGTCAGGTGATATTGCAACTACACCTAATGGGCTATTTGATTTATCAGGTGCCACTACCTTTTCCAAATACTTTGCTTGTGCTCCTCCACGATCAGCAATCGCCCTCTTCCTTTTGAACGTCTGATACACAAGAACACATTTGAATGGATAAATATGGTATGATGACAGATGGAATATGTACTGAAAATGGATAGGCAGGGCGTATTCACATACACGATGTGTAAACTAAGCTAATGGCAGTTCAACAAAGTAGAAGCAATGCAAAGCATCAGTTGCAAGATATGTGCGAGCAATGTAACCTTGGAAAGTTAGAGCAAGTACCTTGATGGGTGAATAAGATAGGGCATCTTCCTCTGACTCCTCCACTAGGGAGCTACATTGACTTAGGTCTCCCTCTAGCTCAGAATCACTGTTAGGATCATATTCTGAGCATGAATCTGTAGGTGGAGAGTGTTTGCATTGCATTGCATCCAGACTTGATTTCAGTCCCTTAATGCCAAGTTTGACAGCCATGGCATTGTTCTGCTTTATTCTTTTCATGCGCGCAAGCTCATAATCATTATGATGCTGTTCAGAATCTGAGATTCATGAAAACATAAAAAGTAGTCAGATTATCTATGGAATGCATTGCGGTTTCAACTCGGAGAGTGTCTCCCTATAAACCCCTGCATATGCAAAGTTCACCTCCCCAACCGTGCTGACCAGACCACACACAGAGATACACACCCGAGCGGCGAACATGCATTTTCGAAACTAATTTAGGAACATTTAGCTGACCAATTAAACAACTCTGTTTTAATAATATCAGATTCGTATTTGAACAACTAAGCTTGTTTAGCTTGATGGGTGGAGCAGTGTTATTATGACACGAAGCATGTATTCTGATCGTATAGTGATCATAAAAGGGGGAAACTCTAAGCATATAATTATTTTTTAGCAAAAGAGGGTTTCCCCTCTGATTTCTATTAAAGAAACCACCACGGAACCAACATGATCAATTAAACCCTAAGCATGATCAATTAAACCGTATTATGGCTGTGCCATGGCAGATTTGAAGCTGCAAACCGGAGAAATGATATTTAGCATCCATTGTTTGCTTCGAACTAAGAACTAAATTCTAAGAGCTGAAAAGAAAGTAGAGTAACCAAGTTAAGATCTATTTTCTGGTTGAGATCAAAAAGTTGAGGAGATATGAAGTACCACCTCTCTTGCGGCGCCGTGTAGGCATCGGGGGTGCGATGGCTGTCGGTGGCGTTGAAGCAGATCTGCGACGGTAGACGGGTGCATCGGGGGATAAGTCCCGTTGCGGTGGAAGAGAAGGTCGTGTGAGCGGCCCCGGCAAAGAGGACGACAGCGCCGATGAAGCGAGAGGACGCGATGCAAGGCTATTGGTCCGTCGCCGTGGATGAGAAACGTCCATCTCTAGCAGTGGACACGCGGTCTTGGTAGGCGCTCCGGCATGGTGGAGGACGGTGGCGATGGATGTGGTGGAGGACGGCGGCGATGGATGGGGTGGCGGACGGAGGCTGGTGTGGGAATGGGGTGTTCTAGCGTGGACGGTGTATGAATGGGAAAATGGAGGGAGAGGTACGGGGAACCATGTTTTTGGGACGTGCCTGTCTGAAATATGGGAAAGTTACGAACTTATCCCCCATTTCAAATTTGGACGTCTCGTCGGTTGGGGATAGGACGGTAATCTCGCATCTCCCAAATATTTCGGTAACTATTTCGGGCGAGGAGAGGGTGTTTTGCCGCCCACGGTTGGCGCCCACGGTGTATGAACGGGGCTGACAGGTAGGGCGGTTGTGTCACGTCTGATGGAAGTTACACATCTGCCCCTATTTAAAATATTAGCCTACATCGATTTCGGGCGAGGAGAGGGTGTTTTGCCGCCCACGGCTGGCGCCCACGGTGTATGAATGGGGCTGACAGGTAGGGCGGTTGTGTCACGTCTGATGGAAGTTACACATCTGCCCCTATTTAAAATATTAGCCTACATCTATTTCGGACGAGGAGAGGGTGTTTTGCCGCCGACCGTGTATGAATGGGGAAAGGAGGGAGAAACAGAGGTCTTTCGGACAAGCTTGAATCAAATGAGTTTTGCCGCCCATGTTTGACGCCCACCGTGTCGGAATGGGCTCAGAGGCGGTCGTGTCATGTCTAATTGAAGTTACTAACCTACCCCTATTTAGAGAAGTGGAAATCGGGCCGATGGATTGTCCGTGTAATGGGTAGACAGTAATTTCCATCTCCCAAACACTTGGCTTCGGGCAGGCGATCTGGGAGTGGACATTTTGCTATTTGTTTCGAATTTTGGGACAATAATCATCCAGGTTTACCCTGGCAACTAAATTAGAATCCATTTTGTATTCCTATATGAATCTTTATAAATCATTCTATGTGTTTTTATATATCTTCAAAAGGACGACAAAGATGTATTCCACTGTCATATATGAATATGGTTTACAAATGCCGATACTCAAATTCAGAAACTAGAATCCAGTTTAAGGTGAATTCGAATATTTGGAACACTTCATGTCCAACTCAAATGTCACACGCAACATAATGTGTACTCCCATTTAGATATGTACACAAGCGATGTATCAAGATTCAAATACCGAGTCAATCAACCAAGAATGTACGGAACTAACATACATATAAACACTATAGAGTATATGGATCAATAATATCAACTAACATACATAAGCCAGGCGGAATGGTTGAATTGCTTGTTTCTATGAACTGAGTTCGCCAATAATGTGAAGGATGCCAGTCTTTTCATCCTATTGTAGATTTCTTAGGTCTCGATATGCCAAAAGTAATCGCATGAAATGTACAGTAAAAGCCAGTGTGATGTGTTTGGCTACAACTAGTCTGACTACACGTCCTCATATAACATATCAAGGACGCACCATCTTACCAGATTAACCATTCGACTTACTCATGCAGTGTGGGAAGAAAGAAGTATTGGGACTGTGTATCCAAGCAATTGATGCCATGGAATCCTTCGTACAACCAACAGCATCCTTTTTTTAGCCAGCATCTTGGCCATTTCCGATGCGTGCCACTTATGGTCCACTAGTACTTACTATTTGCTGAATGCACATTCAGCCCGATTGGCATATTTGTAGGTCTGGCACAGCAATCCAAATGAAATGTCTCTGAGTCTTATCAATTAATACAGACTTGTGCTCAAATAAAATTACAAACAAAAAACAAAAAAACAATTATTACATGATCTCTAAAACAAATGGTTTGATTGATTACATGAACAGACAACACAAAGGTTATTCAACTATGGAAAGAACATTTCACCTATGATTTACCAAGTAGGAATTTAATTTCCTTTTTTCCTTCAGGACCTTAACAATCTGGTCAGTCTCAGCTTGCTTCGTTTTGAAATCCACCAAATATTTAATGGTTGTCTTGAGTACTGCTTGTGATTGTGCTGTTTGCTTCCTCAACATGTCAACTTCATCTCTAAGTGCAGAAGCAGAATCTCTTTCTACCACTAGTTTAGCCTCTAGAGCATCAGCAGTTGGCAATTCATAATGCACGATTGGGCCGGTGCCACTGCTGTGGGATGATGCAACGTCCATGGGGACCTCGCTCTTTGATCTTGGGCTAACCTGTTTTGCCATTAAAGTTCCGATTGGATTCAGAAAAGTTGAAGTTAGCAAAACATCTCAACTGGGAGTTATAACAGCAAACCAGTTAAACAAACAAGGAATTAAAGAGTTTCAATTGGATGCTGAAAAGTAGTTATTAACATCATTGTAACCCGCTGTTGCAGCAGCAAAGCAGTTAAACAAACAAGTAGATATTTAAGTTAAGGCAAACAGGTAATTCTTAACAGTAAGTATCAAACACATAGATAGGCGCAGTCTACAATATGATTAACAGGCTGTGCCATTATGTAATCAGTAGCAAACTAAATTAAGCCAAGCAACGTAATTGAACAATTTTGCAATAAGTGGCTAACTAAAATTCCGAGAAGCAGGTAACTGAACTTACGCTAGTTCTTTGTACAGGCACACTGCAACTTCTTTTTCGCTTACAAGGTTGTACGAAGGAGTCCATGGCATCAATTGCTTGGATACACAGTCCCAATACTTCTTTCTTCCCACACTGCATGGGTAAGTCGAATGGTTAATCTGGTAAGATGGTGCGTCCTTGATATGTTATATGAGGACGTGTAGTCAGACTAGTTGTAGCCAAACACATCACACTGGCTTTTACTGTATATTTCATGCGATTACTTTTGGCATATCGAGATCTAAGCAATCTACAATAGGATGAAAAGACTGGCATCCTTCACATTATTGGCGAACTCAGTTCATAGAAACAAGCAATTCAACCATTCTGTGGGTAAATCAAAAGCGCCACTGGAATATTTTTCACTATCCAATCATACACGCAAAAAGGGGCGACGCCACCATAGGGGCTGGTATGGGCGGCCGCCTCAGGTGGCTGGAAAGTGTGCACCTAGTTTGAGTCGTCCAGGTTGGCCCACGCTAGTTTTGTTCGTCCCAACGCACGAGCAGGCAATGTAAAAAATGAAGAAAAATGTTTCAATTTGGATGGGCCAATAACATAAGTGCAAGGCAGGCCCTATAGCAGGCTCGCGGCCCAAACGAGCGCCTCCCATATCGATCGACAGCAGGAAAAATCCCAATTCATTCGCTCCAGCCTCCAGTCTGGTTCGCTCCTAACCTAGCCGCCGCTGGACAGACCGACACAGCACTTCCTCGCGCCCTCGTTGGAGGGCGGTCGCCGGGCTTCAAGCGAACGGAAGGACAAGAAGATGAAGATCCAACCCTGGGTGTAGCCTGCGTGGGAGGCAGCGGCGGCAGCACGGGCATGGCATCGAGCTTGCGCAAACGGACAGTCGCAGCTTGCAAGAGTAGCATGCGCAACGAGCAGGTACATCACATCCCTGATTATATCTAATTCAACTCTTCAATTTCTGGCCAATAGTTAAACCTGACGGTGTTGTAAAACTGCTTGTATGTAGGGAATCTATGAGAAAATGAAACCAATTTCTACTTATTTTATAACTCCCCCAATCAATACTGAACTGACTGAATCTGATGTATCTAATCAAGTTTCCGGTGCAAACATACAAGCTCATGTTGTTCTTGAGCCTGAAGTGTCTAATGAACAGACTGCTAATGAAGGATTTGATGCAAACATTTTACATGCTCCTGGTGATGAACATATAGTGTCTAATGAGGGATCTAATGCAAGCATTTTGCAAGCTCATTGAAGGATTTAGTGTCTAATGATGATCTACTATGTTGAGAGAGACAGAGATTTGCAGGCATTGATGACAAGCAAATTATAGTGCATTTTCATAGCTTGAGGAAACGTCGAGGCCATCTACCAGAAAGTCCCCGTATCATGACAACATAGCATAAATACTTTTCTAATCTGTTGTTTGAAACTATTGGCATACTTGTGCAGGATAGATATATTGATATGCAGTTTGCGCACTGGTTATACGTGCAATTACACTTCGATATTTTCAGCCAGAGAACGAATAATTCAAGCAGGTACAGACCATGTTTGTAGTCCTTGTACACCATGTTGCATTTTGTGTTTTTTGGTGCTTGCATCATTTAGTGTTTATAATCTGAACTACTTTGGATCATTAGCTGGTTTTCAAAGTGCATGTAGCTTCACATTTCTCAAGTTATGTTGATTTCCGGAGTGCAAGTGCCTTCGTATTTTTTAAGTTAAATGTTCGCCCCTGGTAACTTGAATTCGTGGATCAGCCACTGCACACAAATCATACACGAATGCCAGTACGAATTAAATGAAATGCAGGGACTTACGCTAGCTCGTTGTACAGGCTCACTGCAGCTCTGCTTGCGCTTGGGATGTTCCATGTACAAGTCCATGTTACCACTTGCTTGGATGTGCAGGCCTTGTGCTCCTTGCATCCCCTCTGCATTTTTGACACGGCGAATGGTTGATCAAATAAGAGGAATCGACCTTGATGTTGTACCGGAGGACAGATACTTACAAGGTTATACGGGTGTGCAGGATGTGTACCAGATCCCGTAGCGCCGTCATGCTTCGCTAAAATATGGATTTGCTTGTTTCAGATGATATCTCCAGAAGAAATAAGAGTTAAGGTCAGAGTTGCATAGGCGTGTAAGCTAAGAGAGCAGTGAAAGGATATCCAAACATCGTCGGAACAGTGCACAAGGGAGTGATGTGTGGATACCTAGTTCGGGCCGGCGTTTGGGCATGCTCGCCTAGCTAGAGTGCGGGTCACTTCAGAGCCGTTGAGGGTGATGCGCTGGCGTTGGCTGGCCGCGCACGGATGCAGATCTTGAGTGGCAGCGGAGCGCTACGATGCGGTGGACGAGACCGTTGGTGAAGCCCCAACGGCCTCGGGGGGCGGAGGTGCGACGATGTGCTCGGTGAAGTAGCCCCGGTGAGCTGGGAGACGGCGTCGGTGAAGCGCACCTGATGCGGTGGAACTCGGTGTCTGTGAGGCACGTCGGTTGCGGCGGCCGACGTTGTCGGTGGACCACCCGGTGCGGTGGACGAGGGCGTAGATGAGGTAGCTCCGGTGCGGTGGTGAAGCGCGACCGTCGTCTTCGTCGTCGTCGTCCGACACAGAGGTGGGGAACGGTGGGGAAAGAGACGAGATGAGGGGCGATTCAAGGGTTGGCGGCGAATTAGGGATTTGAGCAAATCTGGGCGCGGAAGGGGACGATGGAGAAGAGAGATTTTGCAGGGCTGGAATTGGGGCCGCCAGATATTTCAATCCAAAACATGGAAGCGCGAACTTATATTGTCGTCGTCCTTTTTTGGGGGGGAGGGGGTGGGTGGCTGGGTGCTACGCGTCCGTCCGACACACGCGACCACCCCGACAGGACTATGCTTCGGTGCCTTAAGGCACCTGCCTTTGTGTCCATGACATATGGGCCCAACAGGTGGCTGGCCCACATGTCAGTGACCCAAAGGCAGTTGCCTTTAAGGCACCGAAGCAGCGTCCACCCCGACACGACCCTGGTTTGCCTGGTGCGCTACATTTGAGAATGCAAATGAATCTTCTTTAATTTGCAAACGAATCTGTATGTATTACCATGCCCGTGTTTTCCTTGCATTAATTAGTCATTCGAAACGAGATACTCCATCCGTTCACTTTTGTAAGTCGTTTCAGACAACTTAAAATGAACTGTTTTGCACATTGTCTGAAATGTCTTCAAGGTCTTATAAAAGTGAACAGAGGGAGTACTATAAATTAATTAACGAGGAGTTATTTGAAAAAAATCGAAACGGTACCCACGCTAACATGGATTAGAGTGTGTGTCACATAATTAGTTATTTGAATTAGAGTGTGAGTCACGTAGTTAGTTATTTGAATTAGAGTGTCTGTACATGCGATCTCCAATTCTAACATGGATTTCGCATTTCACTGTATCCACACTACTTTTTAAATACAAATTCATATGTATATGATGAACACCATGGTAGTGAGAAAACTTTTGGATGGATTCAAACATATGACCTACAAAATAGCACAACAAACTGAGTCAATGTCAACTTTTCGAAACTTAGTGGCATGAATTCGAAATAATTACCCGTATGCCTGGTCCTCGGTTCAAATCTTACAATGTACACCGAATTGAAACATCGATATTAAGTCTCGTACTATGTACATTCAAATGTTGTTTTTAGCCCCCCCGCACAAACGCTACATACTTCCTGTATCGGTCAATCTTCCTCTCCTAACCACCTTAGGAAGCTATCGGTTTCCAACACACGTTCATTCTTTCTCTCCATGTTTCGATCTCTAAGTCTCTCAACTGCACAACCCCTTTTTCCACTCTGTTACCAAATGTATTTACCTCACACACCCGCCATTGCACCCCATGCCGAGCTCTCTCTCTCTCTCCCCCTCTCCCTCTCACCCTCTCGCGCTAAATACATGCATTGCCTATCTAGCCCCCCAACCTCTCGTGCATGCGCACGCACACACGTTGTATATCTAGGTCACTCCCTCGAGACTGTCTCACTCTTTCTTCCGCACGGCGGGCCACACTCGCTCAATCTCGCTCTCTTTATCTGAGTCTCGTTTAACCTCGTTTTCTTTCACACACAAATGATATATCTCCCTGTTCGGGCCTCGATCGACACACTCTATACTCTCTCACGCAGATTGTCTATCTAGGTCAGTCCATCCAAGCCGCCACCACTCTTTCGACCTCATGGTGGGCCACGCTCACTCAATCTCTCTCTCTCTCTCTCTCTCTGTATGTCTCGATTGACCTCGCTCTTTCTCGGACAAAAACAATATATCACCATGTTTGAGCCCAATTCGACCTACTCACATTGTATACTCTCTCACGCACATCGTCTATCTAGGTCACTCCCTCCAACCCGTCTCACTCTTTCGACCGCACATCAATTTAAGTAACTTAGTGTCCCCTTAAGAAAAATAAAGTAAAGTCTAAATCTAAAACTTATAATGATATTTTGAATATTTCATTTAGCGAACAAAAATATTGCCATGCGTACACTTTTTTTCTACCGTGTTCTAATTCTTTTGAGAAAAAATACTTCCCTACATGCATTCAACAGTATTCATGTGAGGAGCAAATTGCTAATATAGGCCGCTAGCCTCTACATGCACATTTGTTAAGATGCTTCTGGTGTGTACTGGAGTATTAAAAGGAACATTTCACAATATGAGGCTAGCTGCGTGCTCACTTGAAGCTCTAGAAAGATCCTCCCAGCCTTGTTTTGGCGCCCGACCGTGGGAGCGAATCCCACTAACCATAACCGTTGGATCAGTAGGGTTCAACTTTGATAAACGGTGGCGATTCAACCCGCGGAGGAAATCAATGGCTAGCAAACGGTTCCGCGTCATGGCAGGTGGCTATCCAAAGTTTGAAAATTGGTGTACTAGAGAAGATAGAGATACAGTATATTTTTACACGCACATTTTTTCCTCCGTGCCGAGACGTGGCACACCATACCGCGCGGTTTCAGGGTCCTCCCGGGTGGTGCACGCATATATTCTTCCTGACGTGGGACGCCCTACCGCGTGTTTTCTGGGTCCTCTCAGTCGTAGCGCCGAAGAAAGTAAATGAGTCATCAAATCACGAAAGACCACCTTTCCCGCCGAGTACATCAGTGAAGCATGGTGGCTAGCTAGTTGGGGTAGTTTGACCGATTAGCTAGGCCGCCGCCACATTTGTTTTAGCACCCCTTTTTTTATCTACTTGCCGGCAGGTAAATTTAAATATCCACTGCGGTGTTGCTCTGGTGTTTGGGTGCGGCAACATTTTTAATTTTTTGATTGACGGGAGCAGGCGCGATAGGATTTTTAATTTTTTGATTGACGGGAGCAGGCGCGGCAGCAATTAGTCACGATGACTCCGCCTGTACCCACTGCTCCCTGATGTGAGAAGTCGTCGATTGGTGTTTTACTGTGGTGAAAACCAAAAGATTCCCCGCTCCCTCCGCCTTCCCATAGATTGCATTGCCTTTCAGCCGTTTTGCCCCCTTTGCTTCCTCTCCCCATTGCTTCTACCTGGTGCCATGGCGGCGCAGCAGATCACGGAGTCCGAGGTGAGGCTCCTGACACAGGAGCTCCATGCTGATGACCCACAAGTATAGGGGATCTATCATAGTCCTTTCGATAAGTAAGAGTGTCGAACCCAACGAGGAGCAGAAGGAAATGATAAGTGGTTTTCAGCAAGGTATTCTCTGCAAGTACTGAAACAAGTGGTAACAGATAGTTTTGTGATAGGATAAATTGTAACGAGCAACAAGTAACAAAGGTAAATAAAGTGCAACAAGGCGGCCCAATCCTTTTTGTAGCAAAGGACAAGCCGGAACAAACTCTTATAATAGGAAAAGCGCTCCCGAGGACACATGGGAATATCGTCAAGCTAGTTTTCATCACGTTCATATGATTCGCGTTCGATATTTTGATAATTTGATATGTGGGTGCATCGGTGCTTGGGTGCTGTTCTTACTTGAACAAGCATCCCACTTATGATTAACCTCTATTGCAAGCATCCGCAACTATAACAAAAGTATTAAGGTAAACCTAACCATAGCATGAAACATATGGATCCAAATCAGCCCCTTACGAAGCAATGCATAAACTAGGGGTTTAAGCTCTGTCTACCTAGCAACCCATCATTCTACTATTACTCCAATGCTTCTCTAGCCCAAATAATGGTGAAGTGTTATGTAGTCGACGTTCACATAACACACTAGAGGCTAGACAACATACATCTTATCAAAATCAACGAATACCAAATTCATGACTACTCATAGACTTCTAACTGTCCTCAGGAACAAACTAATACTCACAAGCATATTCATGTCATAATCAGAGGGGTAATAATATGGCATATAGATCTGACATATGATCTTCCACAATTTAACCAACTAGCATCAAACTACAAGGAGTTGATCACACTACTAGCACATACTAGCACAATCCCGGACTTTGAGACAAGAATTGGATACAAGAGATGAACTAGGGTTTGGAGATGAGATGGTGCTGGTGAAGATGTTAATGGAGATTGCCCTCTCCCGATGAGAGGAGTGTTGGTGATGACAATGGTGATGATTTCCCCCTGCAGGAGGGAAGTATCCCCGGCAAAACAGCCCTGCCGGAGCTCTAGATTGGATCCGCCAAGGTTCCGCCTCATGGCGGCGGAGTCTCGTCCCGAAAAGTTCCTTCTATTTTTTTCTCATCGAAAGACTTCATATAGGAGAAGATGGACGTCGGAGAGCCACCAGGGGGCCCACGAGGTAGGGGGGCGCCCTAGGGGGGGCGCCCCCCACCCTCATGAGAAGGGTGTGGGCCCCCTGGCCTTCATCTTTGGCGAGGATTTTTCTTTATTTATTTTAAGACGTTCCGTGGAGTTTCAGGACTTTTGGAGTTGCGCAGAATAGGTCTCTAATATTTGCTCCTTTTCCAGACCAGAATTCCAGCTGCCGGCATTCTCCCTCTTTATGTAAACCTTGTAAAATAAGAGAAAATAGCCATAAGTATTGTGACATAAAGTGAATCAACAATCCATAGTGCGATAAATATCGATATAAAAGCATGATGCAAAATGGACGTATCAACTCCCCCAAGCTTAGACCTCGCTTGTCCTCAAGCGAAAAGCCGATAACAATAAATATGTCCTCATGTTTAGAGGTAGAGGCGTCGATAAAAATAAAATACGGACATGAAGGCATCATGATTATTCTCATAACAGCAACATATATAGATTTTGTCATATGATTACTTATGTTCAAGTGATGATCTATTCACAATGCAAAAGTATAAATCATAAACCTTATTGGGCTCCGACAAACTATAATCTCAGTCATTGAAGCAATTGCAATTTATCATAACATCGGAAAGAGTCTATGTCAGAGCTAAAAAGCAAGTCCACATACTCAACTATCATTTAGTCCTCCATAATTGCTAACACTCACGCAATACTTGTGGTTAACGGAGTTTTAATCGGACACAGAGAAAGATAGGGGCTTATAGTTTTGCCCCACAACCTTTTACCTCAAGGGTAATGTCAACAATAATGGTTCATGCTCCCCTATATCCAATTAGATATATATATCATGTTCTTTCCAACATGCTGAGCTTGCCAAAGGATAAAATGAAAAAGGAAAGGTGAAGATCACCGTGACTCTTGCATAGGTAGGAGATAATGATAAAGGATAGGCCCTTCGCAGAGGTAAGCAGAGGTTGCCATGCGCTTTTATGGTTGGATGCATAAAATTTCAATGCGAAAGAACGTCACTATATTGCCCCTTGTGATATGAAACTTTATTATGCAGTCCGTCGCTTTTATTACTTCCACATCACAAGATCGTATAAAGCTTATTTCTCCCACACCAATCAATCATACATATTTAGAGCAATTTTTATTGCTTTGCACCGATGACAACTTACTTGAAGGATCTTACTCAATCGATAGGTAGATATGGTGGACTCTCATGGCAAAACCGGTTTAGGGATTTTGGAAGCACAAGTAGTATTTCTACTTGGTGCTGAGAATTTGGCTAGCATGAGGGGGAAAGGCAAGCTCAACAAGTTAGAGGAACCATGACAACATACTTTATCTCAGATATAAGAAAGACATAACTCATTACGTTGTCTTCCTTGTCCAACATCAACTCTTTAGCATGCCATATTTTAACGAGTGCTCCCAATCATAAAAGATGTCAATGATAATATATCTATATGTGAAAACCTCTCTTTCCTTATTACTTCCTATTAATTGCAACAATGACCAAAGCTATGTCTGCCAACTCCCAACAACTTTTAATCATCATACTCTTTCTATGTGAAGTCATTACTCTCAATAAGATCAATATGAACTTTTTGTTTCTTTTTATTCTTTTCTTCTTTCTTTTATTCACCTAAGATCATGGCAAAATAATCAAGCCCTTGACTCAACAGTAATCTTTATTATATATAACTCACGGACTCGATTACATAGAGAGATCATAAAGCAAAACTCAAAACTAGATCATGCCATAAACTTTATTCTACTAGATCAAGATACTACTAATAGGATCAAACTAAGAAAAACGGTAAAGATAGGAGTTGTGATTGTGATACGATACCGGGGCACCTCCCCCAAGCTTGGCAGTTGCCAAGGGGAGTGCCCATACCCAGATACTCAATTCTTCTTTGCTGGAGGAGATGGTGGAGGTGACGGATAATTGCACATCGAGTGTAAGAGGTCCTCCAGCTTGCGAATAATGCCCTTGAGTGCGACAATATGCTCCTTCAACAAAATATTTTCTTGTGTGAGATACTTGTTTTGTATACGATCTAACTCAATCATCTTGAAAGCTTCGATCTCGGTTGGGGTAAGAAGGTTATGATCGAGTTGAAGGATGTCTTTTGCTGCCGGAGCTTGATCCTCCGTGGCCTTCTTGATCCTTTCATCCTTGTTGACCCTCGTGGGTTCTTCCCTCTTCAGATCTATCTTCATTAGCCAAGCATCATCGTCACCATTGTTGGAGGAGGGAGACGACATGATGCCTAGCCTGGAAAACCCGGACAGAAAATAGCTCAAAACAAGAACAGAGGAGGTTTGCGTGATACGGGAGTCAAAACCTTCGGGAGGTTATATAATGAATTTTTACCGACCAAAATACGTAACGTGCAAGAAAACGGAGTCCGAAAGGCACACGAGGCGCTCACGAGGTAGGGGGCGCGCCCAGGGGGTAGGGCGCGCCCACCACCCTCGTGGGGCCCTCGTGTCCTTCCCGGACTGCTACTTATTTTTCTATTTTTCTAAATATTCCAAAACAGAGAAATATTGCCTTAAAAATTGTTTTGGAGTCGGTTTACTTACCGTACCACATACCTATGCCTTTTCGGAGTTTGAAATGTTCCGGAAAGTGTCCCTTATGTATTCCTCCGGGATTACGGTTTCAATAATATTGGTGTCAACATTTATGGGATTACCTAAGATATAATGTTTAATTCTTTGACCGTTTAGCACCTTCGGATTTGTGCCCTCGAAGTTGTTGATTTTTATGGCATCGGAACGATAGACCTCCTTGATAATGTAGGGGCCTTCCCATTTAGAGAGAAGTTTTCCTGCAAAAAATCTTAAACGAGAGTTGTATAGCAATACATAATCACCTACATTAAACTCACGCTTTTGTATCCTTTTGTCATGCCATCTTTTAACTTCTTCTTTAAACAACTTGGCATTTTCATAAGCTTGGGTTCTCCATTCATCAAGTGAGCTAATATCAAATAACCTCTTCTCGTCGGCAAGTTTAAAATCATAGTTAAGCTCTTTAATAGCCCAATATGCCTTATGTTCTAGTTCGAGAGGTAAGTGACATGCTTTTCCATAAACCATTTTATACGGAGACATACCCATAGGATTTTTGTATGCAGTTCTATATGCCCATAATGCATCATCAAGTTTCTTAGACCAATTCTTTCTCGACCTATTAACAGGTCTTTTGCAAAATTAATTTGAGCTCTCTATTGCTCAATTCTACTTGACCACTATACTGTGGGTGATAAGGAGATGCAATTCTATGATTAACATCATATTTAGCAAGCATTTTACGGAAGGCACCATGAATAAAATGTGAACCACCATCAGTCATTAAATATCTAGGGACTCCAAACCTTGGAAAAATAACTTCTTTAAGCATTTTAATAGAAGTGTTATGATCAACACTACTAGTTGGAATAGCTTCTACCCACTTAGTAACATAATCAACAGCAACTAAAATATGTGTATATCCATTAGAGGCAGGAAAAGGTCCCATATAATCAAAGCCCCAAACATCAAACAATTCAATAACAAGGGAATAATTCATATGCATTTCTTGACATCTACTAATATTACCAATTCTTTGACATTCATCACAAGACAAGACAAACTTACGGGCATCCTTGAAGAGAGTAGGCCAATAAAAACCAGATTGCAATACCTTATGTGCAGTTCTATCTCCAGCGTGGTGTCCTCCATAAGTTTCGGAGTGGCACTTGCGTAGGATCTGTTCCTGTTCATGCTCAGGTACACAACGTCTAATAACACCATCTACTCCTTCTTTATAAAGATGTGAGTCATCCCAAAAATAATGTCTCAAGTCATAGAAAAACGTTTTCTTTTGCTGGTATGTGAAGCTAGGTGGTAGAAACTTAACAACAATATAATTAGCATAATCATCATACCATGGAGTACTACGAGAAGTACTTATAGCATTTAATTGTTCATTACGAAAGCTATCATCAATAGGTAGTGGGTCATCAAGAACATTCTCTAACCTAGATAAGTTGTCTGCAACAGGGTTCTCAGCTCCTTTTCTATCAACAATATGCAAATCAAATTCTTGTAGCAAGAGAACCCATCTAATAAGTCTAGTTTAGCATCTTTCTTTTCCATAAGGTATTTAATAGCAGCATGATCAGTGTGAATAGTTACTTTAGAATCAACAATATAAGGTCTGAACTTATCACAAGCAAATACAACTGCTAAAAGTTCCTTTTCAGTAGTAGCATAATTTATTTGAGCATTGTCTAGAGTCTTACTAGCATAATGAATAACATTTAATTTATTATCAACTCTCTTCCCTAGAACAGCACCTACAACATAATCACTAGCATCACACATAATTTCAAAGGGTAAATTCCAATTAGGTGGCTGAACAACAGGTGCAGAGACTAATGCTTTCTTAAGTATTTCAAATGCTTCTACACAATTATCATCAAAGACAAATGGTATATCTTTTTGCAATAAATTGGTCAGAGGCCGAGAAATTTTTGAGAAGTCATTAATGAACCTCTTGTAAAATCCGGCGTGACCAAGGAAACTTCTTATACCTTTGATGTCCTTGGGACATGGCATCTTTTCAATAGCATCAACCTTGGCTTTATCAACTTCAATACCTCTTTCAGAAACTTTGTGCCCCAAGACAATATCTTCATTAACCATAAAGTGGCACTTTTCCCAATTCAAGACAAGATTAGTTTCTTCACACCTCTGCAAAACTCGATCAAGATTGCTCAAGCAATCATCAAAAGAGGAACCATAGACGGAAAAGTCGTCCATGAAAACCACACAAATCTTTTCACAAAAGTCAGAGAATATAGCCATCATGCATCTTTGAAAGGTAGCAGGTGCATTACATAAACCAAAAGGCATACGTCTATAAGCAAAAGTACCAAAAGGGCATGTAAAAGTAGTCTTTGATTTATCTCTAGCTGACATAGGTTTTTTGATGAGAAATCATCCTTCT
>NC_053026.1:444452058-444495668 GCF_003073215.2 Triticum urartu
TATAAAGATGTGGGTCATCCCAAAAGTAATGTCTCAAATCATAGAAAAACTTTTTCTTTTGCTGGTATGTGAAACTAGGTGGTATAAATTTAGCAACAATATAATTAGCATAATCAGCATACCATGGAGCAGTACGAGAAGCATTTATGACAGCTAATTGTTCATCAGGAAAGCTATCATCAATAGGTAGTGGGTCATCAAGAACATTTTCTAACCTAGACAAGTTGTCTGCAACGGGGTTCTCAGCTCCCTTTCTATCAATAATATGCAAATCAAATTCTTGTAGCAAGAGAACCCATCTAATAAGTCTAGGTTTAGCATCTTTCTTTTCCATAAGATATTTAATAGCAGCATGATCAGTGTGAATAGTTACTTTAGAATCAACAATATAAGGTCATGAACTTATCACAAGCAAATACAACTGCTAAAAATTCTTTTTCAGTAGTAGCATAATTTCTTTGGGCACTGTCTAGAGTTTTACTAGCATATTGGATAACATTTAATTTCTTATCAACTCTTTGTCCTAGAACAGCACCTACAACATAATCACTAGCATCACACATAATTTCAAAGGGTAAATTCCAATCAGGTGGCTGAACAATAGGTGCAGAAATCAAAGCTTTCTTAAGTATTTCAAATGCTTCTACACAATCATCATCAAAGACAAAAGGAATATCTTTTTGTAATAGGTTAGTCAGAGGCCGGGAAATTTTTGAGAAGTCCTTAATGAACCTCCTATAAAAACCGGCATGACCAAGGAAACTTCTTATACCTTTGATGTCCTTGGGACAGCGACATCTTTTCAATAGCATCAACTTTAGCTTTGTCAACTTCAATACCTCTTTCAGAAATTTTATGCCCCAAGACAATACCTTCATTAACCATAAAGTGGCACTTCTCCCAATTCAAGACAAGGTTAGTTTCTTCACATCTCTGCAAAACTCGATCAAGGTTGCTCAAGCAATCATCAAAAGAGGATCCATAAACAGAGAAATCATCCATGAAAACTTCACAGATCTTTTCACAAAAGTCAGAGAATATAGCCATCATGCATCTTTGAAAGGTAGCAGGTGCATTACATAAACCAAAAGGCATACGTCTATAAGCAAAGGTACCGAAAGGGCAAGTAAAAGTAGTCTTTTCTTGATCATCAGCTGACACAGGTATTTGAGAGAAACCAGAGTAACCATCTAGAAAGCAAAAATGTGTATGTTTGGATAATCTTTCTAGCATTTGATCAATGAAAGGCAAAGGGTAATGATCTTTTTAGTAGCTTTATTTAATTTGCGAAAATCAATTACCATCCTATAACCTGTAATAATTCTTTGTGGAATCAATTCATCTTTATCATTAGGAACGACAGTAATACCTCCCTTCTTAGGGACACAATGGACAGGACTTACCCACTGACTATCAGCAACGGGATAAATTATACCTGCCTCAAGGAGCTTTAATATTTCCTTTCTTACCACTTCTTTCATCTTAGGATTCAGCCGTCGTTGGTGATCAATAACTGGTTTGGCGTCTTTCTCCAAATTTATTTTGTGTTGACATAGAGTGGGACTAATGCCCTTAAGATCATCAAGAGTATATCCAATAGCAGCACGGTGCTTCTTCAGAGTTTTCAATAATTTTTCTTCCTCCTTCTCTGAAAGGTTAGCACTAATAATAACAGATATATCTTCTTTTCATCAAGATAAGCATATTTAAGAGTATCAGGTAATGGTTTAAGCTCAAACACGGGATCACCCTTGGGTGGAGGAGGATCCCCTAGGATTTCAACAGGCAAGTTGTGTTTCAGAATAGGTCCCTGTTTAAAGAATACTTCATCTATTTCCCTTCTTTCATTCATGAACAGATCATTTTCATGGTCTAGTAAATATTGTTCTAAAGGATCAGTAGGAGGCACGCAATAGAAGCAAGACCAATAATTTCATCTTTACTAGGCAATTCTCATCAGGGTTGTCTACGAAATTTAGCAAAAAGAAGATATATCCTGTTATTATTAGTGCTAACCTTTCAGAGAAGGAGGAAGAGAAATTATTGAAAACTCTGAAGAAGCACCGTGCTGCTATTGGATATACTCTTGATGATCTTAAGGGCATTAGTCCCACTCTATGTCAACACAAAATAAATTTGGAGAAAGACGCCAAACCAGTTATTGATCACCAACGACGGCTGAATCCTAAGATGAAAGAAGTGGTAAGAAAGGAAATATTAAAGCTCCTTGAGGCAGGTATAATTTATCCCGTTGCTGATAGTCAGTGGGTAAGTCCTGTCCATTGTGTCCCTAAGAAGGGAGGTATTACTGTCGTTCCTAATGATAAAGATGAATTGATTCCCGAAGAATTATTACAGGTTATAGGATGGTAATTGATTTCCGCAAATTAAATAAAGCTATAAAAAGATCATTACCCTTTGCCTTTCATTGATCAAATGCTAGAAAGATTATCCAAACATACACATTTTTGCTTTCTAGATGGTTACTCTGGTTTCTCTCAAATACCTGTGTCAGCTGATGATCAAGAAAAGACTACTTTTACTTGCCCTTTCGGTACCTTTGCTTATAGACGTATGCCTTTTGGTTTATGTAATGCACCTGCTACCTTTCAAAGATGCATGATGGCTATATTCTCTGACTTTTGTGAAAAGATTGTGAAGTTTTCATGGATGATTTCTCTGTTTATGGATCCTCTTTTGATGATTGCTTGAGCAACCTTGATCGAGTTTTGCAGAGATGTGAAGAAACTAACCTTGTCTTGAATTGGGAGAAGTGCCACTTTATGGTTAATGAAGGTATTGTCTTGGGGCATAAAATTTCTGAAAGAGGTATTGAAGTTGACA
Organism: Triticum urartu; assembly: GCF_003073215.2. Taxonomy (NCBI): domain Eukaryota; kingdom Viridiplantae; phylum Streptophyta; class Magnoliopsida; order Poales; family Poaceae; genus Triticum; species Triticum urartu. Next base: position 444,454,903 of record NC_053026.1, read on the forward strand.
AAGCTAAAGTTGATGCTATTGAAAAGATGTCGTGTCCCAAGGACATCAAAGGTATAAGAAGTTTCCTTGGTCATGCCGGTTTTTATAGGAGGTTCATTAAGGACTTCTCAAAAATTTCCCGGCCTCTGACTAACCTATTACAAAAAGATATTCCTTTTGTCTTTGATGATGATTGTGTAGAAGCATTTGAAATACTTAAGAAAGCTTTGATTTCTGCACCTATTGTTCAGCCACCTGATTGGAATTTACCTTTTGAAATTATGTGTGATGCTAGTGATTATGTTGTAGGGGCTGTTCTAGGACAAAGAGTTGATAAGAAATTAAATGTTATCCAATATGCTAGTAACTCTAGACAGTGCCCAAAGAAATTATGCTACTACTGAAAAAGAATTTTTAGCAGTTGTATTTGCTTGTGATAAGTTCAGACCTTATATTGTTGATTCTAAAGTAACTATTCACACTGATCATGCTGCTATTAAATACCTTATGGAAAAGAAAGATGCTAAACCTAGACTTATTAGATGGGTTCTCTTGCTACAAGAATTTGATTTGCATATTATTGATAGAAAGGGAGCTGAGAACCCCGTTGCAGACAACTTGTCTAGGTTAGAGAATGTTCTTGATGACCCACTACCTATTGATGATAGCTTTCCTGATGAACAATTATGTCATAAATGCTTCTCGTACTGCTCCATGGTATGCTGATTATGCTAATTATATTGTTGCTAAATTTATACCACCTAGTTTCACATACCAGCAAAAGAAAAAGTTCTTCTATGATTTGAGACATTACTTTTGGGATGACCCACATCTTTATAAAGAAGGAGTAGATGGTGTTATTAGACGTTGTGTACCTGAGCATGAACAGGAACAGATCCTATGCAAGTGTCACTCCGAGGCTTATGGAGGACACCACGCTGGAGATAGAACTGCACATAAGGTATTGCAATCCAGTTTTTATTGGCCTACTCTCTTCAAGGATGCCCGTAAGTTTGTCTTGTCTTGTGATGAATGTCAAAGAATTGGTAATATTAGTAGACGTCAAGAAATGCCTATGAATTATTCACTTGTTATTGAACCATTTGATGTTTGGGGCTTTGATTATATGGGACCTTTTCCTTCCTCTAATGGGTATACACATATTTTAGTTTTGTTGATTACGTTACTAAGTGGGTAGAAGCTATTCCAACTAGTAGTGCTGATCATAACACCTCTATTAAGATGCTTAAAGAAGTTATTTTTCAGGTTTGGAGTCCCTAGATATTTAATGACTGATGGTGGTTCACATTTTATTCATGGTGCCTTTCGTAAAATGCTTGCTAAGTATGATGTTAATCATAGAATTGCATCTCCTTATCACCCGCAGTCTAGTGGTCAAGTAGAATTGAGTAACAGAGAGCTCAAATTAATTTTGCAAAAGACTGTTAATAGATCTAGAAAGAATTGGTCCAAGAAACTTGATGATGCATTATGGGCCTATAGAACTGCATATAAAAACCCTATGGGTATGTCTCCGTATAAAATGGTTTATGGTAAAGCATGTCACTTACCTCTCGAACTAGAACATAAGGCATATTGGGCTATCAAAGAGCTCAACTATGACTTCAAACTTGCCGGTGAGAAGAGGCTTTTTGACATTAGCTCACTTGATGAATGGAGAACCCAGCCTATGAGAATGCCAAACTGTTTAAAGAAAAAGTTAAAAGATGGCATGACAAAAGGATACAAAAGCGTGAGTTTAATGTAGGTGATTATGTATTGCTATACAACTCTTTAAGATTTTTTGCAGGAAACTTCTCTCTAAATGGGAAGGTCCTTACGTTATCGAGGAGGTCTATCGTTCGGTGCCATAAAAATCAACAACTTCGAAGGCACAAATCCGAAGGTGGTGAACGGTCAAAGAATCAAACATTATATCTCAGGTAATCCCATAAATGTTGAAACTAATATTATTGAAACCGTAACCCCGGAGGAATACATAAGGGACACTTTCCGGAACATTTCAGACTCTGAAAAGGAAAAGGTATGTGGTACGGTAAGTAAACCGACTCCAAAACAGTTCTAATGGCAATTTTTCTCCGTTTTGGAATATTTAAGAAAATAGGAAAATAAGAAGCAGACCGGAAAGGACACGAGGCTTCCACGAGGGTGGAGGGCGCTCCCCCCTGGGCGCGCCCCCTGCCTCGTGGGCACCTCGTGTGCTCTCCGGACTCCGTTTTCTTGCACGGATACTTCTTTTGGTCGGTAAAAATTCATTATATAATCTCCCGAAGGTTTTGACCACCGTATCACGCAAATATCTCTGTCTTTGTTTCGAGCTGTTTTTTCTGACAGATCTAGATCGCCATGGCGTCTTCAAGTGCCCCAAGGACAAGTTCTTCGAGAAGGTCGTCAACCCCTACCTCGCAGAGGTGCTGCAACACCCTCAAACCATTGAGATGCGTGAGGGGTTGCTGCACATCCGCGATGTTGAGGGACCAAGGAGGACCGGAAGGCGTGGAGACAAGGCGAGGCAATGGAGCAACAAGTTTTCAAGTGCCAGGAGATGGTGGAACGTGGACTCGACTCCAATCATATAATGATCACGGAGTTCACCAACAACCACAAGCTGGATGACAAGAACATTGGGGAGGCCATCTTCAAGCTTCACGAGAAAATTCGAGCGCCTCCAAGCCCAGATCTATGACCTGCAAAACCAAAACTGTGAGTATGAATATAGATTCAAGAGGATGAGTTGGCTGCAGATTTGAGGATCCCGAGACTCGATCATCCTTCTATGATGGTGAGCCTATGCCTTGGAAGATGGTACGACAAGCCTACATCAAACATCACCTTCTTCACCAACAGAAGGAAGAACTGAGCACATGGTATGGGCACTCCCCTTGGCAACTGCCAAGCTTGGGGGAGTGCCCCGGTATCGTATCACCATCACTTTTATCTTTACCGTTTTTCTTAGTTCGATCCTTTTGATAATATCTTGATCTAGTAGAATAAAGTTTTAGTATGATCTAGTTGTGAGTTTTGCTTTATGATCTTCTATGTAATCGAGTCTGTGAGCTATATATAATAAAGATTAGTGTTGAGTCAAGGGCTTGATTATTTTGCTATGATCTTGAGGGAATAAAATAAAAGAGAAGAAATAAAAAGAAATAAAGAGATCATATGGATCTTATGGAGAGTAATGAGCTCACATATAAAGAGTATGATGAATAAAAGTTGTTGAGAGTTGACAAACATAGTTTTGGTCATACCATTGCAATTAATAGGAAGTAATAAAGAAAGAGAGGTTCACATATAAATATACTATCTTGGACATCTTTTATGAATTGTGAGCACTCATTAAAGTATGATATGCTAAAGAGTTGACGTTGGACAAGGAAGACAACGTAATGGGTTATGTTTTCTTACATCTGAGATAAATTATATTGTCATGGATCATCCAACATGTTGAGCTTGCCTTTCCCTCTCTTGCTAGCCAATTCTTTGCACCAAGTAGAGATACTACTTGTGCTTCCAAATATCCCTAAACCCAGTTTTGCCATGAGAGTCCACCATATCTACCTATGGATTGAGTAAGACTTCAAGTAAGTTGTCATCGGTGCAAGCAATAAAAATTGCTCTCTAAATATGTATGACTTATTAGTGTGGAGAAAATAAGCTTTATACGATCTTGTGATGTGGAAGAAATAAAAGCGACGGACTGCATAATAAAGGTCCATATCACAAGTGGCAATATAAAGTGACGTTCTTTTGCATTAAGATTTCGTGCATCCAACCATAAAAGCGCATGACAACCTCTGCTTCCCTCTGCGAAGGGCCTATCTTTTATTCTTGTCTTATACTTCATGCAAAGAGTCATGGTGATATTCACCTTTCCTTTTTACATTTTATCCTTTGGCAAGCACAATGTGTTGGAAAGATCTGATATATATAGCTAATTGGATGTAGTTTGACAGAACTACTTTTATTGTTGACATCTACCGGACTTGAGCGTAAAGGCTGTGAGGATGTGAAAACCACCCGTAAGGAGGCGGCAAGAACACTACTACAGCCCATATCTTTCTCTAGCGATAAAACTCCATGAGCATGTAAAATATTGGCGTGAAAGTGTTCAGCAATTGTGAAACGAAACTAACAGGATAGTTGAGGTTATGATGGACCTTGCTGAGAAGGATATCCTATGTCTTCTGATAAATCTGCGCGGAGCTCAAGGTTCAAATGACTGAGATTACTAGTTATGGTTTGCTTCTTCACATGAGTTCTCAACTGATAGTCAATGAGGGCAGCTCCGACACTAACATTTGTGATTGACACGGTTGTCTACTCCTTTAGCATACAGAGATCACCGATTGACACATATATGTGTCGCTCAGATTGTGTGATTGCAACGCTGGCTAAGGACATGATCATGAGTACAAGCCTTTGCTCGCGGGTGCATTAAATGCTGTATGTGCCGTCTCATTATACATGAGCAGTATGCGGCAGGTATCCACCGCACACATATTATGACATGTAGTGTCGGTGATCCCATGATAGAGTTCAGTTCTCGACTTCTATAGACGCGCGCTACTGATCTGTGAGAAAACGAGGCCTTAGTAGGCCATGCGGCGATGTTGCATATCCAATTCTAGCATTGAAAAGCTAGCATATTATGATTCGAATAATATATTGTAATATCGCGGCTGTTAAGTATCAGCTACATGTATGTCACAATACTCTTATGGCCTATTCTCTCTTATTTATCTCTCTCAACAACAACACTCCTGATCTCTTGTTCGGAGTGCGTTACGGAAAGAAACGCGCGAATAGTAGGACTCCTAATACATTCGGAAGGTAGTCTCAAACGATAATCAGCAAACGTGCAGGTCTGCTTGCTAATCGAGAGTGGAGGAAATAGAGAGATTGTAATTATAGTAGTAGATATAGTTTTGTTTCATATTCATTTATTTTTTTTTTTTTTTTTTTTTTTTTTTTTTTGTTGTATCTATTAATGTTAATAAACAGGGCCGCTTATACAATAAATCGATATAAAAGCATGAAATGCCAAAATTGGACCGTATACCAGCTCACTCCACCCAAGCCCTTGTTAACCTGCAATGCGACTTGTCCTCACGCCAACAGCTGAAATCGAAAAAATAATGTACCCACATGTTGGAGACTAAGGCGGGATCGACTGTTAAGCAAGTAGATAGCGGACATAGGAGGGTCCAGGCATGAATATCTTAGAAGCAGCAAACACACACACACACATATATTTCCATGTGGGAATATCTCTTGATGCCTAAGTAAATTCAACACAATTCCGAGTATGAATCATAACTTTCATTGAAGAAGAGCCAACACCCCTAATCATCTCAGTCATTGAAGGGCCAATTGTGCAATTTATCATAGCACATTAAGCAATCTTGTTCCAGCAGTTTCCACACATACTCAACTATCATTTTAGTCTTTCACAATTGCTAACACTCACAATATGACTTATGGGTATGAAGTTTTAATGGACACAGAGAAAGATAGGGGCTTATAGTTTTGCCTCCCAACGTTTTACCTCAAGGGTAATGTCAACAATAATAGTTCATGAAAACTCACATCCAATTAGCTATATATATCAGGATCTTTCCAACACATTGTGCTTGCCAAAGGATAAAATGTAAAAAGGAAAGGTGAATGATCACCATGACTCTTGCATGAAGTATAAGACAAGAATAAAAGATAGGCCCTTCGCAGAGGGAAGCAGAGGTTGTCATGCGCTTTTATGGTTGGATGCACGAAATCTTAATGCAAAAGAACGTCACTTTATATTGCCACTTGTGATATGGACCTTTATTATGCATCGTTCTGTCGCTTTTATTTCTTCCACATCACAAGATGCTTATTTTCTCCGTAATTAATCATACGACAAGCTTGGATCCTCTGATTTTCGTTCTCCACCTCCCCCGCATAAATACCACTCAATACCACCTAATCTTCACGCGAGCAGTCAGCGTCTCTTATCCTACTTGCACTCCCAATTGCGAGACAACAACTTTACTTAGGAAGAATCGTATATAATCCGAAGTAGATATCGCGCCTGGATCCATAGTGAGCAAGAAGCTCGGGTTTTTAGGTATATTCTGAAAAGCACAAGGGTGAAGTATTTCTACTTATGGTGATTATGGATATTTGGCTAACCTACTGGGTGCAAAGAAATTGGCTAGTCATGAGTAGGGAAAGGCAAGCTCAACATGTTGGATGATCCATGACAATATAATTTATCTCAGATGAAAGAAAACATAACCCATTACGTTGTCTTCCTTGTCCAACGTCAACTCTTTAGCATATCATACTTTAATGAGTGCTCACAATCATAAAAGATGTCCAAGATAGTATATTTATATGTGAACCTCTCTTTCTTTATTACTTCCTATTAATTGCAACGATGACCAAAACTATGTTTGTCAACTCTCAACAACTTTTATTCATCATACTCTTTATATGTGAGCTCATTACTCTCCATAAGATCCATATGATCTCTTTATTTCTTTTTATTTCTTCTCTTTTATTTTATTCCCTCAAGATCATAGCAAAATAATCAAGCCCTTGACTCAACACTAATCTTTATTATATATAGCTCACGGACTCGATTACATAGAAGGATCATAAAGCAAAACTCAAAACTAGATCATACTAAAACTTTATTCTACTAGATCAAGATATTACCAAAAGGATCGAACTAAGAAAAACGGTAAAGATAAAGGTGTGATGGTGATACGATACCGGGGCACTCCCCCAAGCTTGGCAGTTGCCAAGGGGAGTGCCCATACCCATGTGTTTATGTCTCCTTCCTCGGAGGTGGTGATGATGGAGTTGTTGATGATGTAGGCTTGTCGTCCATCTTCCAAGGCATAGGCTCACCATCATAGAAGGATGATCGAGTCTCCGGGATCCTCAAATCTGCAGCCAAACTCATCCTCTTGAATCTATATTCATACTCACAGTTTTGGTTTTGCAGGTCATAGATCTGGGCTTGGAGGCGCTCGATTTTCTCGTGAAGCTTGAAGATGGCCTCCCCAATGTTCTTGTCAAGCTTGTGGTTGTTGGTGAACTCCGTGATCATTATGTGATTGGAAGTCGAGTCCACGCTCCACCATCTCCTGACACTTGAAAACTTGTTGCTCCATTGCCTCGAGCCTTGTCTGCTTCCTGGTCCTCCTTGGTCCCACACCTAATTAGCCTCACGCATCTCAATGGTCTTGTCATTTTCCTTTGACCCAAACCCCTCTCCGATCCCCTTCTATGTATGCTTATTCATGGTCCCTCTTGGCTCAGGCCTTAGTTGTCCCTCAACACGATCTACTTCGTTCGGCCCTCTGGTTGTTGTCTATAGCGCAAACATGCCGGCTCGAGACCTGACTGGTTCAAATCTGGGTCTCTTCGGAGGGGGAGAGTCTCATGGGCAGTAGCAACCTCCGACTTGATGTGTATGCAAATATGGCCGGATGCTCACTGGCGAACGTCACTGTGCAGCGCGGGCCAAGCAGCGAAAAAAGCCCTGCCAAATACTGTCATTATGTTCGCTTACTTGATGGGTGGGCGTTAACTGACTGAACCGACTAATACCACGAAGTGTGCTGAATCCTAAGTATCCAATCGATATTCTCGTGCCGAGACTTAATTAAACACTTTCAATATCACAGAGAACAGTGAGAAGATTCCGAACAGAGTGGCTCGCAATGTACGAGATGGTGGCGGGTCAAACACAGTTCTTTCATGGGCGGTGAATATGTATTTATATTAGTTTGACGAAATTTTATTCCTTTAACAACGACCAAAAATGATAAGTATTCAAAGTGCACTGACAAGTTAATAGCGGAAGATACGGCCGGCGGCAAGGAGGCTCCAACGAGGTAGCGGTTGCGGCCTCTTCGCACGGGCTCCGTATGCGCCTATTCTGGCGGGCCCGGGGCGGGGACGTAGGCACCTACTAGTGGGCTGTCGGTGCCCTGTTCCTCGTCGATGGAGAGCCGTACCGACCTTACACGCTCCCACCGTTGGGCAAGCCCTTGGTCCGGTCGTGCTGTCTCCTGTTCGTTGGGTCGGACGGTTTCACCCGGCTTGGTTAGGATCTTGCCTTCTTCTTTCGGAAAGATTGAGGCTTGCCTAACGGATGCTCTTTACAACGGATACACCGCATTGAAAAGCGTTGGCAGCGGAAATATGTAGGTCGCCCATTTGTGAGGGGGTATCTCTTGTTCTTTCCGGCGGAAGTGTATCGCCTCCGGCAAGTAGCTGGTAGGTCGCCTGCCGGCGCCTCCAAGGTAACCATCTTTACCTCCCCCATTGCTTATCCAGGCAACTGTATAGGTGCCGCACACCTTAATTCTCTGTGTGTCGACGTAGTGCCTTGAGAGAGCGGGAGATATGCCATCCAGGAGGAAAATGTACATGCGATCCCCGCTTAATATCAAAGGTAGGTAGTCTCTCACCTCGCGGGTTACGAGAGTCCTGATCAAGACTAATAAAATTACAGGTGTCAGTTCAATCATTTTGATAAGTGCCTGTACCTGCGACTGTAAAATGAGGACATGTAGACATGAGAAGTGTAAAACTCTATTGATGAATCGCTGTTCTTGGGTCGCGAATACTTTATTTCGCTAGGGGTTGGCTGCTGAGTGGTCACACTCTCTTATCAGCCTCTGTAAGGAGTGTGTGGTGCGTCTCGGAAGTGGAAGATGAAGTCTTTTGCATTTCTCGTGTAATTGGGCCGGTATTACCCCATCCTGGAGGTCGGTGATGATAGACCCCTCATTCCTACGGACATGGCCAAAAGGTTAGCGGGCCCTTCCATTTAGAGAGAAGTTTGTCCGGCCCCCTTCCCTCTTGCTAAATATCTAATCCCTTACCCCCTTCTTATAGGAGGGCCGAGGTACTCTAATTCGTTTCTCCTCCCTCGTACTTACGCTAATCTATACAACAGAGAGGACACGTGTCGAATCGTTGGATGAATCAGCTTCGCACGAATGATGCTCCTGCAGGTATCCTTTTTAATATCGCCAGCCACGTGTTTTAACTTCTTGTCTCGTGAGAACACACGCTCTTGTCATGCACGGCTCCCCCATTAGTGGTCTGGTCCTCCGCCTGTTGGTGTCCTCCCCTCCATTCTCAGTCCGGTCCGAGCCTAAATAAGATCATAAAAGCCGTCTTTTGCGTGCGACCCCGGGGCAAACACAAGGTCATACTTGTGCGACAAAATAATTGAAGTGTGGAGCCTCTTTCTGAATTCGCCTGGCGCAATATGCCCTATGTTTTCCAGTTTCAAAGAGGTAAAGTGACCATGTCCTCTTACGCGAGTACCCAAAAGCAGATGATGGCTGTGACCATAACGTTGGTAAGTACTTCTTGACGACACATGTACGTACATTGCCTAAATTTTATATTGTCACGTTGCAAAGGTTCGTATGAGCGCTTAGATCAGGCCCCATGAGACAATTGGAGTGCATCAAATCATCCTATGAAGAATATACACCACGTTAATACCATTCGTAAAGACGAAGCTTACAAGCAATGTAGGTGGAACGTCTCTTAGAGTCTGTATGGCTGAAACATTACCGTATCTGATCTTGGTAAGAGCGGCACAATAACGGGACTTAAATTTGCGGAGCGCCTCCTCTTTGAAATAGTACTACCTTCCAGGCTCCCTAATCGTAATGGAGCTGATCTCGAATGAAGAGCTTGGTGTGGTGAGAAAAAGGTAGTATTTGCCGAGTGCCTGTGAGTCGACTCGGGGATCGATACTCTCACACAACAGGATATCGATATGCCGCATAGAGTAAGTCGACACGAGGATAGGATTGGTCGGGAAAAGGCCCATACACTGGACTAACATTGACATATATGAGGGCCACTCAATTTTATAGTCACACATGCAGGGAATCCTTAGCGACCTGCATGTTGGCAATGCTGCGCGACTCATAGAGTTATCTCTCAGCGGTACTTATTTTTTACCCCAGACAGCGCCAACAGCCTCTCTTTCTCGAGAGGATAAAGCAGATCACACCTGCCTTGTAGGAAGGCATGCTCCCGGTTAATCGAGTAAGAAAAGGTCTATATAGAAGGCGGGAACTCCATGCGGACGTCGCGCGCGGTAGTCTGGCAATCGTGAGTGACTTTCTGAACCAACCAACCTAGATTGCCACCCCTTTAAGGGGTCTCACGAGGGAGCCTAAGCATGACGACGTTGGTAGTGAACTCTTGCGCCTCACACTACCCACACAAACGAAGCCTAAAATGCCTGTCTGCTAGTCACCTCATCTACGCAGGCATAAGGATGTGCAAAAGGGGTCGCAACCCAACTTTCGGACTGAACATTTAGAAAAGTCTTAGAGCCTATAGCCGACAAAAGCTCGGGGCGCTGAGAAACTATGCAAAAGAGATAGAAGTGCTTCAAGCAATCAAAAAGTGACATGATTCACTGAAGGTCACAAGTCTGCGGTACTTGTATGATGTGTATATGCTAAGATGAACTCATACACGATTTTTTCGGAGCGCATCACTCAGACGTGGGCACAACGATCAAAGCGAGACTCACACCTGGAGCTATTAGCCAATTGAAGAAGATGGGTAAAGACCGCCGAGAGACAATGAGATGGAAGAAGGCGCCGGAATAGTCGCACAAATGACTTACTTGTGCATGTCATTTTCTATAGCTACTGCCGAGAAGCAATCGTGGGAGGTCCTCGGGGGAGCGATACAAAGCTTCATCGAGTGGCCTACTAACGTGGGCGACCTATGAGAGGAGGTGGGGCATTGGATGCCATGTCGTCTTCCCATGCCCTTTAGCGGGAAGGTACCGGAATCGGCCGAGACGTACTATAAGTCATAACACAAGACAATGCTATATCCCGTTCTTTCTCTCCTTAGTTTATTTAGAGAAGAATGATTATTTCTTGGGGATCCATGGAAGGACCGCAAGAACAGGCTTCACCAAATTGTCCTGGTCCCTCGCTTTCTACGGACAAAATGGCGGAATGAAGGGTAAGAACTTTTGTAGTGAGGTGTGCCCTTTTTCTTTTGCCTGGTTGAGTATGAAACTGGTGGTAATAAATTTAGCAACAATGTAATGTAAGCCGAGGGATAACATAACCCCACCATCGGGCGCCAGGAAATCACGAGGAAGCCAATGATGTAGCGCACTATTTGAATTGTGTACCGAATACGAAGACAGGAAACCTAATCGATCATTCAGGGAACACCAGATAAGTTTGGGTCAATCCATACATTTTCTAACGTTTAGACAAGTCTGTCTGCAACGGAGGCTCCAGGTTCCCTGGTCTATCATTAATGGTGGCAAGAAATCCAAATTTCCCTTGTAAAAGCAAGAGAACCCCTCTAATAAAGCAGAACCTCTTCAGGGATCTTATACCTTATTCCTATAAAATAAATGTAAATAGCAACCATGATCCAAGTGTGAAGAGTTACTCACTCTTCAGAATCAGAGAGGGAGGTTGAAGAGACTTCATCACAAGCAAATACAACCTGCTAAGAATGCTTGGTCAGTAAGTGGGGCCATAATTTCTCTAAGGCATTGGGCCGAAGAGTTGAATACTATTTGGGAAGCACCTGACTGGTATCTGACAGAAGATCAGCTTTCAGGAAAATTTTTGGATTAGTAGTCACAAAGGAAGTCGCCAAGTAGGTGTGTCGGCCTAAGTAGACAGACCACCGGCTAGAGAGGTACTCATATAATCCCACCCTTTAAAGCATCACTGACAGTGGACCAAGCGACTCTATGCGCCCGCCAAACTAATAATCTTAATGTAGTAAAGGGACTCAGCTTATAAATCTCCCAAGCCGCCGTATCATCCCATAGACTGACGCGGGTTTGGGGCTGAGACAATTAGAGCTTGCCAAATACGTAGATATAGATTGAGCAGTAACGCGAGGTCTTGTGTTGCTATTACGAAGTCAGATATTCTTCTGAACTTAGACGCAAGTATACAACTGACAAGTGAATCATCCAGATCCTCAAAAGAAACGCAGCAGGAAGGAGGTGACTATTATAAAGTATTGTTCTCGAAATAAAGAGACTTGTCTGTGGTTGCATGTTCACGTCAGTATCGGACCAGTAGGAATGTCGGCATTGCTTTTGTATATTATTCCTCAGGCAATATGTCCGACACTTAGTAGATTGCAAATGAGTTTCCGGATGAAGCAAGTCCCCCTTTTAATCGAAACCTCTCTGTATGTATAAAAATCTTCTAATGAGGAGATCACCCTCGTATGGAGCAGAAAGGGAGAAAACCCGCTTTCTCTGTTACAAATGCCAGACCAGAACATATCTGCGTCACTTGACGGAGCTCATCGTCTCTGAATGAAGCCGGGTGGGACTGTCACGCAACGAGGCCTTATTCTGTCAACGATGGGGATCCCATTGAAATTACGGCGGATTGTTCCGAGCGCATAGGTCTGGTATCGTAGACCTCTATACCTCAGATGAGCCGTCGTAACTCCTGACCTAATGAGAATACATATTGAAGATCTTCTTTTTGTTATACGAAACTTGTGTTCCGTAGCCGGCACCAAGACAACTTACCTTCCTGGCGATGAAGAAGGCGCCATAGAGCAGTGGTCACTTGTGCGATGCGGAATATGTAGCTACTCTCCCTCACACTCTATAATGGAACAAAGATGAAACTTTCTTTCATCGTTATCCATCCCTGCCTAAAAGCCTAAATCATTAACAGGGCTCGGTGTCTTGTCTATAAATAAGCAAACACGGTACATGCAAGTTTAATAAGGTCATAGAGAAAAATTACCAAGAGATAATATCGGAAAGACACACCATATGGCCTACGATTCCTAAGGGAGTTTTGTGAAGAAACCCATCTCACTTGATCATACGGTCTCTAGAGATTTAACTCTTGTTATACCCCACTCAAAATAGATCGAATCCTCATATGACGAAGACTAGGAACGTGGGATTCAGTGTACCCTCCCATAACCAAAGCGGTTCCGAACCTGGGTGAAGAACATAGAGGGTTCAATGCGCCTCGGTTGTTTATCGCATCGCCCTAGACGCAGCAGTATTCAAGGAACCCCTACCAGAAGATAGCCGGGACTACGGATTTGGACACCTAATCGACATTAAGGCCTAAACCCTTGTTGAATAAGGGGCCTAAAGTACGAATAAGACAAGGGTTGTCTCTTGTCATATTAGACAATGACCACAAACCTTGTTGGTGAAGCATCTACAGGCGGTGCCTTCTGAAGAAGAGGCAGGCCTCGAGAATATACGCATTTAGCGGAGCAATGAGAGCGAACAAAATTAGGATCATGGCTAGAGGGTGTTTTTATTAAAGGACTAATTCCTTCACTTTATGCACGATTTCAGATATGGCAGCTGTAACACGGGAGAAGCTGGACGAGAGACTAGGTATGTAGGATCCCCTCCGTCTTTTCGTTGTTAGGAGTTTTCACTGTAGTAAATCTTGCGGAGGGTAAAGCTCCCGTAATATAAACACTCTCGACAATCGTATGAACAGTCTCACTACGTCCCACATTTAACTAGATGTAGATCTAATACGAGCTTTCTGTCGCGCAAGATTCTTAATATTCCACGCTGATCATTTGTAGTACAGATCAGTTTATGTGCAACGAAGCTTTACTTAACTCCTGAGGCCTGGCTTAACCATGCGATAGCCTTGTGGAAAGCCACAGAAACTATCGCATGGGACGCGTATTGCACTTCCCTATGCACCTACCCTATCCCGCCAATCATAAGTCACTGATGAGCAACGGGAATAAATCGTTAGGGAGATGAAACCGGCATGCAGGAGCCGGGACACCCTCAAAATAAGTTGGAAGCCCCTGATTATAGATCATCTATATTCTTCTATATACATTACCCGAAATGCCATACAATTTTCAATATCCGAGAATGTTTTCGCGAATCTTAACAGGTTTGTCCGGCGTTGCCACTGTGGACGTTGTGCTAAAATACCACAAATAGTTTAAATGTACTATAACGCTTGGAAAACGCAAAAACGGTAAGTAAAAACTTGATGCAGTTATCTCAAACAGTATCTAAAGGGATTGTTTTTCAGGGTGGCGTCCAATCTGGTGCGAGTATACAAATAATCTTGGAAATATAGAAAAATTCGGTCGTGCCTCTTTCTCCCAAATTTAAATTTGTGTCTGAGCTCACATTGAGAGTTTTGAGGACATAGCACACACTCACCTTTTCAAAGATCCTGTCAATCGAGTCACATAACTTCACAGTCCAGAAAGCGGGTGCTAGCCTACGGCTTTCAAGCTCCTTCGATCCTCCTCTAAAGCGCGGAGCTAACTATCGCTTCGAGGTCTCCGTTTCACTAATGGCTGTGATCTCTTCTTCATGGCACTCTTGCAAAGGAGTGGAGCCAACCAGATAGTTATATATAACGAGAGAAGATCAGAGCTATCCGAGCTTAATTGATCCATTTCTACACTTTCTCATGCAAAATTCTAAAGCCTATATAATAGTGTGTTAAGTAGCTAAGTAAATACAAGGAACGACTTTGCCAAATGGGCGGATCCTAAAAAGCGTGCAAAAAGAACACATGTGACGATAAAATAACCACTTCTCGGGTAGTGAGGCAAAGATGAATAATCTCCCTTAAGAGAGATGTTGACGACACCACCAGCAAGCTTGCATTTAGTGACTTTTCGGAGGATATAGAGTGTCCCATGTTTTTTAATGAGTATGAAATGACATTGTCGATCTGCTTAATTTTCCCTATTGCATTTGCATTTATCCAATTAACTAACATTCAATAATAATCTGTGATCATTTCATCGCCAACTTTTAACTTCCCAATGGGCGTCTCCTCCATCACGAGCCGTTGGCTTCTCCCTGCTCATACGCTAAGAGGATCATGAATATAGTTGTCCATGCTAGATAATAAGCCAACTTCAGTCCTTGAGAGAAGTATCGTAGTTGGTTCTACGAGCAAAATTAAGAGGCCAAGCGCCAATAATAAATATGCCAATATAGTGCTTTAGATCAATAGACGCAAACGACACAACGAATTTCAGTGGAACCTTTACTTTAATCATGCGGGAGTTTATATTTTGATCCTTAACAGAAGTAGATAAGGAATAGGCAATCTTTCGAAGAAAATGTAGCATACCAAATTTAAACACTCACGCCGAACAAATCCCCTAATTATCTTCGGTAAGCAGAATCATACTATATAACTCTCTTATTTGCCACTTCCTTGATCTGCCAATATAAGCAGTTATATGAACATTATTTCAATGACGTGGCTCACTCACTTTGAGATTCCATCTCGATATAGGAAGGGTACCGAACCATACAAAAAGTCTGATAACACATTTATAGGGAGGACAACCCGAGATAGTTTCGGCTCAACAACTAGGTTAGAAAATGGGCTAACGTCAAAGGGGGATGACCGGTAGTAACAGCAATGATGTGCCCCTTTTACCGTCATAAGTTCTCAGCAAACAACACATCGGGGCAATCTTGGCGAGTAAGCACAGGAGACAGGCAACACCGCAAGCATCGGTTCGAAACACTTAAGTCAACCTGGGTGCATATTCATGATGGCAGATACTGACTACATGATCATACAAAGCAGAAACGATGCCTCGAATACCTGCCGCTGACAAAGTATAATAGGTGGGAATCGCAACAACTTCGAGGTAGATTCTTAATATCAATGGCACCCAAGATCTTATATATTGTATTATTAACGATCCAAATGGCCGTCTTGGCATAGTCCCAGCAAGATATCTCAGCAGGATGATGTACAGAGAGCATAGTCAGTTGATCCAATACACTAACTAAACTAACTGGTAAAGCTTAATAGTACGGATGAACTGTCGGCAGGATGTTAGCATCTTTGGTCAGCGCAGTAAATCACACCGATAGTGGGATTGCAGTACCTCCAAGCCCATGATTAGGGCATAACCTAGAAGAAATTAAATGAACAGTCAAGTATGATATTTTAATTGGAAATTAACTAAGGACAAGTCGGCCGATATGTGCACAGGTCCTATGATATTATTTTTGAGCAATCAAGCGTGGTCATGAGACCACCCGATAATTACGGTACAAACTGTAGGCAAAAGGCTCTCTCTATCGCCCAGACTTGCACAGGAAGTTGTAATGAGATAATTTAACAATGCCCCACCTCGAGAGATTATGGTATTCATCATCATGTCTAGCATAAAATAGGGTGACACAGAGACCAAGCTCCTCCAAATCATACAGTATGGCACATGTTGATGTTTAGTTGTCAACTGTAATATTCGAAGCCTATAAAGTTACAATGTTTGCTAGGTTCATAACTCTGGT
This sequence comes from Triticum urartu, assembly GCF_003073215.2. Lineage (NCBI taxonomy): Eukaryota > Viridiplantae > Streptophyta > Magnoliopsida > Poales > Poaceae > Triticum > Triticum urartu. The sequence goes on from NC_053026.1 coordinate 444,471,236, forward strand.
ATTGAATATTGCATGACTATCTGCTTCTTAGGGGGGTCCTACCACTCGGCGTGTGCGGCGTCCGGGGTTTTAATATGACTCAGGGATTTAGGTGTCTTAATTTACTTTTGTTGACCACAGTTGAAGCTTTAGCATGATTCTTTATTCTAACAGGGAAATGGTGGTTTCTCATAAGCAGTAGGAACAACAGGATCATTATAAGTGATAGTCTTTTCTTCAACTTTAATAGGTGCAACTACTTTTACTTCAATGGGAGGATTATATTTAAACCACTTCTCCTTAGGGAGATCAACATGAGTAGCAAAGGATTCACAGAAAGAAGCTACTATCTCAGAGTCAAGTCCATATTTAGTGCTAAAATCACGAAAAGCATCGGTATCCATAAAAGATTTAACACAATCAAACTTAAGGTGTATACCTGACTCCTTACCTTCGTCGAGGTCCCAATCTTCAGTGTTGCGTTTAATTCTTTCCAATAAATCCCATTTGAATTCAATAGTCTTCTATCATAAAAGACCAGTACAAGAAGTATCGAGCATGGAGCGATTGCTCTGAGAAGTGAAAGTGCTTATATCGACTAGAGGGGGTGAATAGAATTTTTATGAAAGTCTTCAAAACATGGAAGTTTCGAAGACAAACGATAGAAATAAACCTATTATCATGCAGCGGAAGGTAGACTACACTAGGCAAGCCATAGTCAAGTATTCAATGAAGTGAAAGCACAATGACTAATAGCAGCTAGGCAGTAAGATCAGGTAGGAAGATATTGAAGCCAATCAGAACAAGCAGTCACTCAGTGAAGACAAAAGATATGCAATCATACAATGACTTCACAAGGACCAACAGTAAGTAAAGGGAAGGGAAGGATGAAACCAGTGACTCGTTGAAGACAATGATTTGTTGGACCAGTTCCAGTTGCTGTGACAACTGTACGTCTGGTTAGGGCGGCTAGGTATTTAAACCTGAGAACACACAGTCCCGGACACCCAGTCCTGAACACGCAGCTCAGGACACCCAGTCCTCACCGTATTCCCCTTGAGCTAAGGTCACACAGACCTCGCCCAATCACTCTGGTAAGTCTTCAAGGTAGACTCCCAAACCTTCACAGACTTCGTTCACCGGCAATCCACAATGTCTCTTGGATGCTCAGAACGCGACGCCTAACCGGCTGGAGGATCACAGTCCTCAAGTGTAATAAGTCTTCAGATCACACAGACAAGAAGACTTAAGTGATGCCTAACACTCTTTGGCTCTGGGTGGTTAGGGCTTTATCCTCGCAAGGAATTCTCTCTCAAAGGCTTCGAGGTGGGTTGCTCTCAAACGACAAAAGCCGTACTAACTCTGAGCAGCCAACCGTTTATGGTTGTAGGGGGTGGGCTATTTATAGCCACTAGGCAACCCGACCTGATTTGTCCGAAATGACCCTGGGTCACTAAGGAACTGACACGTGTTCCAACGGTCAGATTTCAAACACACGCAACTTTACTTGGGCTACAAGCAAAGCTGACTTCCGACTCTGGACAAGATCGCTCTCATAGTCTTCACTCGAAGACATAGGTTTTGGTTAAGCATCACTTCAGTCATTCTGACTGGTTCTCTTGGACCCCACTTAACAGTACGGTGGTTCCTATGACTCAACAAAGAAGAAAAAGAACTACGAAAGATCTAAGTCTTCGAGCTCCATAGGCTTCATGCGATGTCTTCTCTTGTCATAGTCTTCAATGTGAATATCTTCATATACCACCTTTGACTTCAATGTCTTCATACATTTTTAGGGGTCATCTCTGGTAGGAAAACCGAATCAATGAGGGACTTCTACTTGTGTTATCCTGCAATTCTCACAAACACATTAGTCCCTCAACTAGGTTTGTCGTCAATACTCCAAAACCAACTAGGGGTGGCACTAGATGCACTTACAATCTCCCCCCTTTTTGGTGATTGATGACAAACTAGTTGAAGTTTTCAACGGGGAATATAATATGTGAAATTGTAAAGGATAAGGAATTGTCTTCATAAGTTGCAAGGGCTCCCCCTGAAGATGTGCATATAAGTAATTTGCTTTTGGAATGCAAATGCACATGGCAGGTTGTACTTGTGGAGATCCTCTTCAACTTATGATGACAATCCATTATGCATGTGAAGGTATGTGAAGATAATGACATGCATAATGGAAAATGGACGTCTGCAAAATGATCTAAGTGCGGAATTTATCGTCGCACATGCGGAATTTATCATCGCATCACAAGTGGCAAAAGTAGCAGACGACCATCGAGTTTAAGTGTTACAACTCAAAGAACCAAATGTATCAAAACGAGAGTTGTAAACACTGGCAAAATATAAAGCAACCGCCCATATGGACCCGCTTGAAGACTATCAAACTCATATGCTTCTCCCCCTTTTGTCAGTAAGGACCAAAAAGGTTTGAAGACATAGAGCATCTACTCGTTCCCATGAAGAGTAGGTGAAGCAGCAGGGTCGTCGGTGGTGTTCGGCGGTGCAGAAGAACTTGGAGCAGTGTCGAAGCGTGCTGAAGGAGGTGGCGGTGAAGTAGCATCGTCTTCGTCCTCGATCACTCTGGCATTCACAGTTGCAGCAGAGGAAGAGAACTCAGAGTCTTCAAGAGATGGAGTTCGTCGCAGCACTGCCCTTCGAGGAGGTGTGGAGTCAAACTTGAAGCGTTCAGAGAAGCCATCCTCTTGAAGATCATCTTCAGAGCACATAAGCGTCAGCCCTTTCCATGTGCGTCGAGAGGTTTCATGGGCAACAAAGGCATTCTTGGTGGCAAGATTGCGAATGCGGTTGACATCCACCAAGAGGCTTTGCATTTGGCGCTTCAGCCAGTCATGATGCCTATCCTGTTTCTGATGAAGAGCCACCAGAAGCTCTCGGTCATTGAGAACACGAGATCGCTTCTTGGGTCATTGGGCAATAGTGCTTTCGGTGGCTTCAGTAAGGGCACGATGAGGTGCACGTGTGTCCAGCCAGAGGATAAACACGAGTGACTGCTTCAACTCCTTCAATGTTCTGAGTGAAACTTTGATGCTCTGCATTCTGAAGACTAAGAGGTTCCTTGGCAGGCTCTGGATAAATGGCTTCAACGGACATATCCACATCAGGCAGAAAGATCTGATGATTGCGAGCAGATGGCTGATATGAGATAGCTGAGTGGAGTTTAATCAGCTGCATTATCCATGGAGCGTAGAACTTCAAGCCAAAAAGATCAGATCCTGATGCAGCAAGTTTGGCGGATGAAGAAGTCCTGTGCATTGAAGCATTTGCCATGAAGAATATAGAAGACCAAAGTCTTCATTGCACCTTCCAGCTTGGCATGTGGAGAATGTCCTTTGATGGGCCAGAGAGTTCGCCTTATGATGTGATAGATAGTCCTTGGCAGATACTCAAGGTCTTCAACAAAGAACTCCTTAGGATATGCAGCATCTTGTGGCAAGGGCTTCATCATACTGAGCATCTGACTCATGTTCGGTTCAGGCTTCTGAAAGATGTTCTCCATAGCTTCACTGTGAAGCTGACAGCCAGGTTCATAGAGATCTCCAGGAGTGCAGATGTAACACCCCGGATGTAACTTTCCCAATTTGTACTCCAACTCTTGCCGTTTCCGGCGTTAAGTTATATTTATTTCTCGGGTTCGGGTTTTGTCTCCGTGTGTTGTTTCGTTGTCATGCATCTCATATCATGTCATCATGTGCATTGCATTTGCATACGTGTTCATCTCATGCATTCGAGCATTTTCCCCGTTGTCCGTTTTGCATTCCGGCGCTTCGTTCTCCTCCGGTGGCCATTTCTAGCTTTCTTTCGTGTGTGGGGATTAAACATTTCTGGATTGGACCGAGACTTGCCAAGCGGCCTTGGTTTACTACCGGTAGACCGCCTGTCAAGTTTCGTATCATTTGGACTTCGTTTGATACTCCAACGGTTAACCGAGGGACCGAAAAGGCCTCGTGTGTGTTGCAGCCCAACACCCCTCCAATTTGGCCCAAAACCCACCAAACTCTGCTCCATGTCCTAGAGCGTTCGATCACGATCGCGTGGCCGAAAACCGCACCTCATTTGGACTCTCCTAGCTCCACTTATGCCTATATATACACCCCCCGTTTTTCGGATCTTCCCCTACCTCCGAACCCTAAAAATCCCACCCGCGCCGCCGGACACATTCCCGCCGACGGACATCGTCCGCCTGTCGCCGCCACGTGGCGCGCCACGATTCGCCCCGCCGCCCGGTCCACATCGCCACCGCCGCCGGGCCCGAAGCCCATCTCCAGCCCGCTCCCGCGCCCGACCGGCCACTCCGCCGCCGCGCCGCCTGTCCTTCTCCCCGAGCCGACCGGCGCGCCGCCGCCCCGCCATCCGCCCGGAGCCGGCGGACCTCGCCGCACGCCCCGGCCGCCGGCTGCCTCGCCTCGCCGTCGCACACGGCGGGCCACCGCCGCCGCCTCCACGAGCCGGCGCCGCCGCCCCGGCTTCCGGTCCTCCCCTCGTCGTCCTCCTCCTCCGTCCGGCAAGTCCGGCCACCGCGAGCTCCAAGTCCGGCGAGCTGCTACAGTGCGAACTCCGGTTCCTCGAACCGCGTGCAAATCCAGATCTGAAAAATAGAGGGTTGACTTCCTCTCCCGTACTTAATTTTATGCAATCTTTGACCACCCGTAACTTTGCATCCGTAGCTCCGTTTTGGGACATATATATATCAAAATGTTCGCCTCGACGAGTACATCATTTCATTCATTGCATCATTTTCATTTGAGTTCATCTTGATGCCCGAAATGCTGTTAGAAGGAGGCTTCGTGAGTTAATTGTCAGATCTGCTAGTTCATCTTAGACTTTTGTCATTTTTGCCATGATTATTGTGTGCATGCTATGCCTGTGAGTCCTTCATATGTTTTGTTAGCATTTTGTCTTCTTTCCAGAGGTGCAACCCATGCATTTTTAGGATGTGTGTGGTGACTTGTGCAAGCTTGCAAAGTGAGGCACCCGGGAAATCTGTTTTCAGAGACTTAGTTGTTTTCACTAAGTCTGGGATTATTTAGTTCATGATGCCATATGTTCAGCTTGTTTCCTAGTGATCCGTGCCTCTTTTGAGGATGATCAGTAAAGGAGTTTTGTTAATCATGTTATGCTCTATCCATCCATGTCTTTCTTGCAATTATGGAGCACCATAGCTTGAGTCAATCGAGCTCTACTTTTGCTTCGTGGTGAATCTGGGCAGATCGTCAACTCGTTTGCGATTTTGCCGGCGTTGTTGTAGTTGATCCGTGCATGCTATGCCATTGTTCTTGCCATGTCTAGCTTGTATTTTGTGCCTTCTTAATGGATGTATGCCTGCCTTGCCATGACTTGCACGTGGTGAGTGCATCGAGCTCGTTTACATGCCTTCGTGAGTTATATTTCAGCATGTCTCAGTTTTCACTAAGTCTGAAAACTGATTGTGTTTTAGCTATGTTCGTGTGCCCGTTATATATTTTGTGATCCCTTTTGGCCCCAGGTCACTTTGGGACTTTTGTTAAGCTTGTTGAGTAGCTCCATGCCATGTTCTTACTTGTCTTAATCAGGTCATGTATCATGTTGTTTTGCTGCTCCGAAGAGGGCTTCGTGATCTGAAATTTCAGACTAGTGTTAATTTCACTAAGTCTGGAATCTATTTTGCATTTGCGTTTTTGCCATGCTTGTTTGAACCTCATAATGAGTGAATTGGCCGTGACTCAGTGCTAGTCTTTTGTTAAGCATCTTGTGTACATCCCTGCCATGTCTTTTGTTGTCATGTTTGATGGCTGTAGCATGTTCATTTCGTTGCGTTTAGATGCCTACTTGCTGTAAATCGCAGACCGGTGTCATATCTTAAAACGCTTGCCATTTCCAAACTGTAACTCCGATTCCAATGATCTTTATATCGTTTTCAAGCGATTTCATCTCATCTTTCCAGTGGCACCCTTGGAATTCCAAGTTGAGGCCATGTTCATGCATTTCCTGTCATATCTTGCATTTTGCATCCCGCATCGCATCCCGCATAGCATATCATCATTTCATCTTATTGCTTGGTCTTGCACGTGGTTGATTGTATCCTTGTTGCTTGTTTGTCTTGTTTGGGTAGATCCGAGAGACGAGTTCTCTACCGAGGAGCCCGTTGAGTTTGCTTGTGAGGATCCAGTCAACTCTGACAACTGTGCAGGCAAGATGACCATACCCTCGAAATCACTACTATCTTTGCTATGCTAGTTTGCTCGCTCTTGCTATGCCAATGCTACGATGCCTACCTTTTGCTTGTCAGCCTCCTAATTGCCATGTCAACCTCTAACCCATCATGTCCTAGCAAACCGTTGATTGGCTATGTTTCCGCTTTGCTCAGCCCCTCTTATAGCGTTGCTAGTTGCAGGTGAAGATTGGAGGCCGTTCCTTGTTGGAACATCATTTATTTACTTGTTGGGGATATCATTATATTGCCATGTTATCTTAATGCATCTATATACTTGGTAAAGGGTGGAAGGCTCGGCCTCTCGCCTAGTGTTTTGTTCCACTCTTGCCGCCCTAGTTTCCGTCATATCGGTGTTATGTTCCCGGATTTTGCGTTCCTTACGCCGTTGGGTTATAATGGGAACCCCTTGATATTTCGCCTTGATTAAAGATTTTCCAGCAATCCCAACCTTGGTTTTACCATTTGCCACCTATCCTTTTCTTTCCCTTGGGTTCTGCAGACTCAAGGGTCATCTTATTTTACCCCCCCGGGCCAGTGCTCCTCTGAGTGTTGGTCCAAACTAGAGTCCTGTGCAGCGCCCCCTCGGGGAAACTCGAGGTTTGGTTTTAGTTGTATGGAGCGCTCATCTGAGTGTGCCCTGAGAAAGAGATATGTGCAGCTCCTATCGTTATTTGTCGGCACATTCGGGTGGTATTGCTGGTCTTGTTTTAACCTGTCAAATTGTCTTGTTGTACCGGGTTGCCGAGTCTGATCGGTGTGTCTCGGGTGGAGGTCTATTCCTTCGTTGACCGTGAGAGCTTGTCATGGGCTAAGTTGGGACTCCCCTGCAGGGATTGAACTTTCGAAAGCCGTGCCCGCGGTTGTAGATAACTTAAACCTTAATTAATTAAAATGAATCAACTGTGTGTGTTGCCGTGATGGCCTCTTCTCGGCGGAGTCCGGGAAGTGGACACGGTGTTGGAGTTATGCTTGCGCAGGTTGTTCCTCTAGATTCTCGCTCGCGCTTTGCCTCCTCTTCTCGCTCCCTTTTGCGTATCAGTTAGCCACCACATATGCTAGTCGCTTGCTGCAGCTCCACATATATTTGCCTTATCCATTCCTATAAGCTTAAATAGTCTTGATCGCGAGGGTGCGAGATTGCTGAGTCCCCGTGGCTCACAGATACTACAACTCCAGATGCAGGTCCAGGTGATTCCGCTCCAGGTGACGAGTACGAGCTCAAGTGGGAGTTCGACGAGGACTCTCAGCGTTATTATGTTTCCTTTCCTGATGATCAGTAGTGGTGCCTAGTTGGGGTTTGATTCAGGGCCTTGTCGCATGTTGGGTTTTCTTCTATTTTGGCGCCGTAGTCGGGCCATGAGTGCTTGTATGATGGATGTTATTTATGTACTCTGATGTGACGTGGCGAGTGTAAGCCAACTATGTATCTCCCCCTTTTATTATGTATTACATGGGATGTTGTAATGATTGCCTGACTTGCGACATTGCTTTCAATGCGGTTATGTCTCTAAGTGATGCCTCGACACGTGGGAGCTATAGCCGCATCGAGGGCGGTACAAGTTGGTAATCAGAGCCTTCCCCGACCTTAGGATCCCCATTGCTTGATCGTTTTTAGCAGCCGAGTTGTGTCTAGAAAAATGTTTTGAGTCTTTAGGAATTATATATCGGAGAGCTTAGGAATTCTTTTACTTCCCAGTCTCCTCATCGCTCTGGTAAGGCATCCTGACGTAGAGTTTTGACTCTTCTCTTCTCAAATTTCACTAAAAAAAATTTTAGGATCACGCGAGTATCTTGGATTTGTTCCGATGGCTTATGATGAGACATTGTCTTGGTGCCTCCTGTCAGGGGTTTAGTGGAAGTGTCCCGGGGAGTTGAGCTCTGAGGTGTTGTCATCATAATTTTATCGTTGCAATTCTGGAATACTTGAGATATGTTCGCCGACATCGAAAATCTCTTTTATGCAGTTCGTTGGTGAGATAACCTCGACGCCACCCAGTACTGGGGCGGGAGTTCGGGAGTATCGCCATAACTTGTATAACGGATGCTTTTCGAAGGTTGAGGTAGATGGTTTCCGAAGTTTTCTTGGTTATGTGTTGAAGGATGGATACAGCTGGATGTAGGATTTGCTAGTTTGGGTGAGATATTATGCTTCCCCTGTATCCCCAACACCTGATTGCATAACCGGAAAAGTTCGGGAGTTTCATAGGTGGGAATTCTAGTAGCTCTAGTTCTTCTTCCACGGATATTGGTTTGAGATTGGGATTTCTTACCGATTATTCGTTCTTGATCCGTACCTTGTTGATTTATTTCTCTACCTTAATTCTACGTGGCTTCTCAATTTATGGATATGTGACCATTTGAAGAGGAATGCATTCGTTCATTTTGTTCGGATGTGAAGACTATATGTTGCAATTTTCATTCCGTTGGATTCAGCTTCAATATTTATCTGTCAATGTGCTAACGGTGGTCAACCTCTTCAGGATGGCTCCCGCTAAGAGCACCAGTCAGAACCAGAATCAAGATCCGCCACCGCCTCCACCTCCTCCAGAGGCATGGCAAGCTGTGATGGCCGCAACCAATGCAAACACTCAGCTGATCATGCAAATTTCCAAGAGCGCAATCAAGGCAGTCAAGGGAATCAAGGCAGCAATCAGAGTCACTTTGCTACACTCAACCAGTTCCTTGCTAACGGGCCAAAGACTTTCAGCAATTGTGTTGAGGCAACCGATGCTGACGATTGGCTTGTGGATCTGTGTAAGCATTTCGAGTGCAGCAACGTCAGGCCTGAGGACTTTGTCAAGTTCGCTTCCTTCCAACTCAAAGATCAAGCTGCAGAATGGTTCCAGCAGTACAAGGATTCCAGAGGTGGACGTGTTATCACTTGGGATGATTTCCGTCGAGATTTCCGAGCTCATCACATTCCGCAGAGCGTGGTTGAAAGCAAGCGTGAGGAATTCCGCAATCTGAAGCAAGGCTCTTTGTCTGTCTATGACTACAACAAATTGTTCCAGAAGCTTGCCCGCTTTGCCAAGCAGGACGTGCCTGATGAGAAGAGCATGATATATCAGTTCAGGGGTGGTCTCAGAGAAGATATTCAGCTCGCTCTTGTTCTCTTTGAGCCCTTGAGGTACGATGAGTTCTACAACATGGCACTGAAGCAAGAGGCTGCTCAGTTGAGGTGTGATGCTTCCAGGAAGCGAGTCAGAGATGTTACTCCTTCTTCCTCTACTCAAGTGGCCAAGCAGCAGAAGTTTTGGCTTCCTCCTCCTCCGTTCCGTCAGCCGTATCAGCAGAAGAGCAAAGGTGGCAGTGGTTCTTCCCACCCACCCAACCCAGGCTTTTCAGAACAAGACTTCGTCTCAAGCTCCAAGATCGAGTGCTCCGTATCACCGTCCGCTTTCAGAGGTCACGTGCAACAAGTGCCAACAGAAGGGTCACTATGCCAACAAGTGTTTCAACCAGAGGCGTCTTCCTCCTCCTCCTCCTGTGAGATCGGCAAGTACAGCTGTGGTCAAGCATAACCCCAAGTTCACCAAGGTCATATGGTGAATGCAGCTCAGGCAGAGGACTCCTCAGATGTGATCATGGGTAACCTTCCTGTTAATGATATTCCTGCAAAAGTTCTTTTTGACACGGGTGCATCGCATTGCTTCATTTCCAAACCTTTTGCATCAAAGTATGAGTGTGATTATCAGTATCTGCAAAGTTCCTTGCAAATTGTGTCACCGGGCAAGCAGATGACAGCTAACACCTGCGTCCCTGAGGTTACTATCACATTGGGTGACTACAAGTTCCTTTCTTCCCCAATTGTTCTCGGTAACTCGGATATTGATCTTATTCTCGGAATGGATTGGCTTTCTAAGCACAAGGCACATCTTGATTGTGCTGCCAGGCAGATTCAATTGACTCATTCGTCTGAGGATGTAATTGTCTTTGCCGCTCGGGATAATACTATCCGTCTGTTTTCTCTCAATGAGAAGGGTGAATTGGATGCCATCTCGCAAATTCCAGTCGTTTGCGAATATCAAGACGTCTTTCCAGAAGAGCTCCCAGGAATGCCTCCGCACCGGCCAGTTGAATTCGTTATTGAACTTGAGCCTGGCACGGAACCTGTGTGCAAACGTCCTTACAAGCTCGGACCTGAAGAGTTGAAGGAGCTGAAGAAGCAACTCGATGAGCAAGAAAGAATGGGTCTCATCCGGCCTAGTACTTCTCCGTGGGGTTGTGGTGTTCTTTTTGTGAAGAAGAAGGATGGAACGGACCGACTTTGTGTTGATTACCGTCCAGTGAACAAGAAGACCATCAAGAACAAATACCCACTTCCCAACATCAATGAGCTGTTCGAACAACTCAAAGGTGCCCAAGTATTCTCCAAGCTTGATCTCCGTATGGGTTATCACCAGATTCGCATTCGTGAAGAAGATATTCCCAAGACAGCATTCAGAACAAGCTTTGGTTCATATGAATACACTATCATGTCTTTTGGCCTCGCCAACGCTCCTCCGACGTTCTCTCGCATGATGAATTTCATCTTCAATGCCTACACCAATGACTTCGTTTTGGTCTATCTCGATGACATTCTGGTTTTCTCCAAGAATAAGGAAGATCATGCCAAGCACTTGCGTTTGGTTCTTGATAAGCTCAGGGAACATCAGTTCTATGCCAAGTTCTCCAAGTGTGAATTTTGGCTCGATGAGGTTCTTTATCTTGGTCATATCATCTCTGCCAAGGGCATTTCTGTGAATCCCGAGAAGGTATCCGCAATTGTGAATTGGGAACCTCCTCAGAATGTGAAGCAACTCCGAAGTTTTCTCGGTCTCGCAAGCTACTGTCGAAGATTCGTTGAAAACTTTTCTAAGATCGCGAAGCCTCTCTCAAATCTTCTTCAGAAGCACGTCAAGTACGTTTGGTCTCTGGAGTGTGATATTGCTTTCAACACTTTGAAAGAGAAGTTGATCACTGCTCCAGTTTTGACTCCGCCTGATGAATCCAAGCCGTACGAGGTCTTTTGTGATGCCTCTCTCCAAGGTCTTGGCGCAGTATTGATGCAAGAGAAGAAAGTGGTTGCTTATACATCTCGTCAGTTGAAGCCTAATGAGAAGAACTACCCCACTCACGATCTAGAGTTGGCGGCAGTTGTGCATGCTCTTTTGACTTGGAGACATCTTCTATTGGGAAGAAAAGTGGACATTTTCACTGATCACAAGAGTCTCAAGTACATCTTCACTCAGCCTAATCTCAACCTAAGGCAAACTCGATGGGTCGAAATGATTCAAGAGTATAATCTGAGTATTGAGTACACTCCAGGCAAGGCCAATGTGATTGCTGACGTTTTGAGCAGAAAGGCCTACTGCAACAGTCTGATTCTCAAGCCTTATCAACCCGAGCTTTGTGAAGCTTTCCGCAAGCTGAATCTGCAAGTTGTTCCTCAAGGTTTCCTCGCCAACCTTCAAGTCTCTCCTACCTTAGAAGACCAGATTCGCCAAGCCCAGCTTCTTGATGCTATGGTGAAAAAGGTGAAGATTGGGATTGCCAAGAGTCAGTACAAGTACAAGTGCTACCGCCTTGATGACAAGGACACTCTCTTCTTCGAGGATCGTATTGTTGTGCCCAAAGGTGAACTTCGTAAAGTGATCATGAACGAGGCTCACAATTCTCTCCTCTCCATCCACCCTGGGAGCACGAAGATGTATCAGGACCTCAAGCAAGCTTATTGGTGGACTCGAATGAAGCGCGAGATCGCTCAATTCGTGAATGAATGTGATGTCTGCAGAAGAGTGAAGGCAGAACACCAAAGGCCAGCTGGTCTCCTCCAACCTCTTGCCATTCCAGAATGGAAGTTTGACCACATTGAAATGGACTTCGTGACTGGGTTTCCAAAGTCCAAGCGTGGCAATGATGCTATATTTGTTGTCATCGACAAGCTCACCAAAGTGGCTCACTTTCTGCCTATCAAAGAGTCGATCACTGCAGCTCAATTGGCGGAACTCTATACCTCTCGCATTGTCTCTCTGCACGGTATTCCTCAAGTGATCTCTTCAGACCGTGGCAGCATCTTTACCTCGAAGTTTTGGGATTCTTTTCAGAAGGCCATGGGCACCAACATCCGCTTCAGCACTGCTTTCCATCCTCAAACAAGCGGTCAAGTCGAGCGTGTCAACCAAATTCTTGAAGATATGCTCAGGGCTTGTGTGATCTCCTTCGGCATGAAGTGGGAGGATTGTCTTCCTTATGTTGAATTCTCATACAACAACAGTTTTCAAGTAAGTTCGGGCAAGGCCCCATTTGAAATTCTGTATGGCAGGAAGTGCCGTACCCCTCTCAACTGGTCTGAAACCGGTGAACGTCAGCTGCTGGGTAATGACTTAATCACAGAAGCAGAAGAAATGTGCAAAGTCGTTCGTGATAACCTCAAAGCAGCCCAATCCCGTCAGAAGAGCTACTATGATAGTAAGCACCGTGATTTGGCTTTCGAGATCGGAGATCATGTTTACCTCCGCGTCTCTCCTATGAAGGGTACTCGTCGCTTCGGTATCAAAGGAAAGCTTGCCCCTATATACGTGGGGCCTTTCAAGATCGTCAGCAAGAGAGACGACCTCGCCTATCAACTCGAGCTTCCTTCAAACTTTGCAAATGTTCATGATGTGTTCCACGTCTCTCAGCTTCGAAAGTGCTTCAAGACTCCTGACCGCACCGTCAACTTCGAGGACATTGAGCTCCAAGAAGATCTCTCCTATCGTGAGCACCCAGTTGCTATTCTTGAAGAGACTGAACGCAAGACTCGCAACAAGTCAATAAAATTTCTCAAAGTCAAGTGGTCACACCATTCCGACCGTGAAGCTACCTGGGAACGCGAGGATCACCGCCGTTCTGAGTACCTGGAGTTCTTTCAGTCCTAGATCTCGGGACGAGATCTTTTCGTAGTGGTGGAGTGTTGTAACACCCCGGATGTAACTTTCCCAATTTGTACTCCAACTCTTGCCGTTTCCGGCATTAAGTTATATTTATTTCCTCGGGTTCGGGTTTTGTCTCCGTGTGTTGTTTTCGTTTTCATGCATCTCATATCATGTCATCATGTGCATTGCATTTGCATACGTGTTCATCTCATGCATTCGAGCATTTTCCCCGTTGTCCGTTTTGCATTTCGGCTCTTCGTTCTCCTCCGGGGGTCATTTCTAGCTTTCTTTCATGTGTGTGTATTAAACATTTCCGGATTGGACCGATACTAGCCAAGCGGCCTTGGTTTACTACCGGTAGACCGCCTGTCAAGTTTCGTATCATTTGGACTTCGTTTGATACTCCAACGGTTAACCGAGGGACCGAAAAGGCCTCGTGTGTGTTGCAGCCCAACACCCCTCCAATTTGACCCAAATCCACCAAACTCTGCTCCATGTCCTAGAGCGTTCGATCACTATCGCGTGGCCGAAAACCGCACCTCATTTGGACTCTCCTAGCTCCACTTATGCCTATATATACACCCCCCTCCCGTTTTTCGGATCTTCCCCTACCTCCGAACCCTAAAAAAATCCCACCGCGCGCCGCCGGACACATTCCCGCCGACGGACACGTCCGGTCCGCCTGTCCGCCGCCACGTGGCGCGCCACGATTCACGCCCCGCCGCCCGGTCCACATCGCCACCGCCGCCGGGCCCGAAGCCCATCTCCAGCCCGCTCCCGCGCCCGACCGGGCCACTCCGCCGCCGCCGCCGCCTGTCCTTCTTCCCCGAGCCGACCGGCCGCGCCGCCGCCCCGCCATCTCCGCCTCCCGGAGCCGGCCGGACCTCGCCGCACGCCCAGTGCCGCCGCCGCCCCGCTGCCTCCTCCCGGCCCCGAGCGCCGCCCGCGCGCTTACACACCGAGCCGGCGCCGCCGCCCCGGCTTCCGGTCCTCCCCTCGTCGTCCTCCTCCTCCGTCTGGCAAGTCCGGCCACCACGAGCTCCAAGTTCGGCGAGCTGCTACAGTGCGAACTCCGGCGTTCCTCGAACCGCGTGCAAATCCAGATCTGAAAAATAGAGGGTTGACTTTCTCTCCAGTACCCTAATTTTTATGCAATTTTTGACCGATGATATCTCCGCATCCGTAGATCCGTTTTGGACATATAGTATATCAAAATGTTCGTCTCGACGAGTACATCATTTCATTCCATTGCATCATTTTCATTTGAGTTCATCTTGATGCCCAAAATGCTGTTAGAAGGAGGCTTCGTGAGTTAATTGTCAGATCTGCTAGTTCATCTTAGACTTTTGTCATTTTTTCCATGATTAATGTGTGCATGCTATGCCTGTGAGTCCTTCATATTTTTGTTAAGCATTTTGTCTTATTTTCAGAGGTGCAACCCATGCATTTTTAGGATGTGTGTGGTGACTTGTGCAAGCTCGCAAAGAAAGGCACCCGGGAAATCTGTTTTCAGAGACTTAGTTGTTTTCACTAAGTCTGGGATATTTTAGTTCATGATGCCATATGTTCAGCTTGTTTCCTAGTGATCCGTGCCTATTTTGAGGATGATCAGTAAAGGAGGTTTGTTAATCATGTTATGCTCTATCCATCCATGTCTCTTTTTGCAATTATGCAGCAACCTAGCTTGAGTCAATCGAGCTCTACTTTTGCTTCATGGTGAATCTGGGCAGATCGTCAACTCGTTTGCGATTTTGCCGGCGTTGTTGTAGTTGATCTGTGCATGCTATGCCATTGTTCTTGCCATGTCTAGATTGTATTTTGTGCCTTCTTAATGGATGTATGCCTTCCTTGCCATGACTTGCACCGTGGTGAGTGCATCGAGCTTGTTTACATGCCTTCGTGAGTTATATTTCAGCATGTCTCAGTTTTCACTAAGTCTGAAAACTGATTGTGTTTTAGCTATGTTCGTGTGCCCGTTAATATATTTTGTGATCCCTTTTGGCCCCAGGTCACTTTGGGACTTTTGTTAAGCTTGTTGAGTAGCTCCATTCCATGTTCTTACTTGTCTTAATAAGGACGTGTATCATGTTGTTTTGCTGCTCCGAAGAGGGCTTCGTGATCTGAGATTTCAGACTAGTGTTAATTTCACTAAGTCTGGAATCTGTTTTGCATTTGCGTTTTTGCCATGCTTTTTTGAACCTCATAATGGATGAATTGGCCGTGGCTTAGTGCCAGTATTTTGTTAAGCATCTTGTGTGCATCCCTGCCATGTTTTTTGTTGTCTTGTTTGGTGGCTGTAGCATGTTCATCTCATTGCATTTAGATGCCTACTTGCTGTAAATCGCAGACCGGTGTCATATCTTAAAACGCTTGCCATTTCCAAACCGTAACTCTGATTCCAATGATCTTTATATCGTTTTCAAGCGATTTCATCCCCTCTATCCATTGGAACCCTTAGAATTCCAAGTTGAGGCCAGGTTCATGCATTTCCTGTCATATCTTGCATTTTGCATCCCGCATCGCATTCCATATAGCATATCATCATTTCATCATATTGCTTGGTCTTGCACGTGGTTGATTGTATTCTTATTGCTTGTTTGTCTTGTTGGGTAGAGCCGGGAGACGAGTTCGCTACCGAGGAGCCCGTTGAGTTTGCTTGTGAGGATCCAGTCAACTCTGACAACTGTGCAGGCAAGATGATCATACCCTCGAAATCACTACTATCTTTGCTATGCTAGTTTGCTCGCTCTTGCTATGCCAATGCTACGATGCCTACCTTTTTCTTGTCAGCCACCTAATTGCCATGTCAACCTCTAACCCACCTTGTCCTAGCAAACCGTTGATTGGCTATGTTACCGCTTTGCTCAGCCCCTCTTATAGCGTTGCTAGTTGCAGGTGAAGTTTGGAGGCCGTTCCTTGTTGGAACATCTTTTATTTACTTGTTGGGGATATCATTATATTGCTATGTTATCTTAATGCATCTATATATTTGGTAAAGGGTGGAAGGCTCGGCCTCTCGCCTAGTGTTTTGTTCCACTCTTGCCGCCCTAGTTTCCGTCATATCGGTGTTATGTTCCCGGATTTGCGTTCCTTACGTGGTGGATCTCTCTCTTGGAACCCCTTGATAGTTCGCCTTGATTAAAGCTTTCCAGCAATGCCCAACATTGTTTACCATTTGCCACCTAGCCTTTTTTCCCTTGGTTCGCAGACTCAAGGGTCATCTTATTTAACCCCCCGGGCCAGTGCTCCTCTGAGTGTTGGTCCAAACTAGAGTCCTGTGCAGCGCCCCCTCGGGGAAACTCGAGGTTTGGTTTTAGTTGTATGGAGCGCTCATCTGAGTGTGCCCTGAGAAAGAGATATGTGCAGCTCCTATCGGGATTTGTCGGCACATTCGGGCGGTGTTGCTGGTCTTGTTTTAACCTGTCGAATTGTCTTGTTGTACCGGGTTGCCGAGTCTGCTCGGTGTGTCTCGGGTGGAGGTCTATTCCTTCGTTGACCGTGAGAGCTTGTCATGGGCTAAGTTGGGACTCCCCTGCAGGGATTGAACTTTCGAAAGCCGTGCCCGCGGTTATGGGCAGATGGGAATTTGTTAATGCCCGATTGTAGATAACTTGAACCTTAATTAATTAAAATGAATCAACTGAGTGTGTTACGTGATGGCCTCTTCTCGGCGGAGTCCGGGAAGTGGACACGGTGTTGGAGTAATGCTTGCGCAGGTTGTTCCTCTAGATTATCGCTCGTGCCTTGCCTCCTCTTCTCGCTCTCTTTTGCGGATAAGTTAGCCACCATACATGCTAGTCGCTGGCTGCAGCTCCACATATTTTTGCCTTATCCATTCCTATAAGCTTAAATAGTCTTGATCGCGAGGGTGCGATATTGCTGAGTCCCCGTGGCTCACAGATACTATAATTCGAGATGCAGGTGCAGGTGATTCCGCTCCAGGTGACGAGTATGAGCTCAAGTGGGAGTTCGACGAGGACTCTCAGCGTTATTATGTTTCCTTTCCCGATGATCAGTAGTGGTGCCTAGTTGGGGTTTGATTCAGGGCCTTGTCGCATGTTGGGTTTTCTTCTATTTTGGCGCCGTAGTCGGGCCATGAGTGCTTGTATGATGGATGTTATTTATGTACTTTGATGTGACGTGGCGAGTGTAAGCCAACTATGTTTCTCCCCCTTCTATTATGCTTACATGGGATGTTGTAATGATTGCCTAACTTGCGACATTGCTTTCAATGCGGTTATGCCTCTAAGTCGTGCCTCGACACGTGGGAGCTATAGCCGCATCGAGGGCGTTACAAAACCAGAAGATACCTCGATTGATTCACAACACAAAGCCCCTGAACTGCGTTGGAAGAGAAGAGTGGGAGATGGCTGGATGGATAACACCTGAAATACCTAGGGGTTTCTTTAACACAACAAACAGAACTGCGTACTCGGTGGAGGAAGATGTAGAGGATAAAGATGAAAACAGTGAACCAAAGATCACTCGAGATGGAGAAGGCAGTGAAGCAAAAAGTGCGCAAGATGAGGAGGACGGACGACGATCTGGTCTTCATGGGGGAGCATGCGCAGAAAGATGATGAGGATGATGATGAAGAACAAATCATAACAGTTATGCAGCCACATTACTTTGAAACATTTGGCCACAGATCAGAACATGATATAGCACCTCCACAAGCCAATGTTGAAACCCAGAGTGAGGATGATGATGAAGAGCAAATCATAACAGTTATGCAGCCAAGGTACACGCGTGTCTTGTTGAAACATTTGGCCAGCAGATCAAACTGGATGATATAGCACCTCCACAAGCCAATGTTGAAACCCAGCAAGTTCGGCAAGTTTCATGAGCAAACGATTCGTCAACGAAGAGATAGTGGAATTCCACCAGGCCGCCTACTGCGCAACAAAAGAATCGGAAGCAAAATCAAGGAGAGCCACAAGCAACCAAAAAAGTAAAGTTCTCAACACTTTTGCCTCCTCGCGATCTAAATTACACATATTGTTGTCACTCTCCATGCCCAATACACTGGTGAGCTGCAAACACGTTAGAGAAAAAACAGATACACGATGTAAAGCCTTGCCTAATTGTCGGTTTCTGGGAACGGGGGTCCCCAGACTTGCCTGCCTGCGGCCTGCGGCGTGGCTCAAAGGGGGCCCAGCGCGGCCCATCTCAACACGACCCAAGACCCTCGCGAGGGGCCAAGCCTCGCGGGGCGGACGACACGGAGCTCCTCAGGCACGGCCTCATCAGGCTGGCTCGCGAGGAGGCGGAGAGATCAAGGCGGGGTACCTCACGAGGTGCCCGTGACGCAAGCCATGACGACCAAAGGGGCGCCAGGCGGGCGCCAGCCCGCGCAGTGTCCTCCTTTCCTCTTTGGTGCAAAGGGAGCAAGCGCAGGCGAGAGCATCAAGCAAAGGCACCCGTTTCGGTGCAACGAGACCAAGACCAGCCCAACGGCAGGGAGGAAGTCATTGTGGAGCCCAAGCCAGCGTCACCACCAGAGCCTTTGGCAGGCGAGGACCAACTTTAGTCAGGATAAGTGTACCCGATGTTCCCCTTCAAAATGGCCAATTGTTGGCGCCCTTCCCGCTCAATATTTGGGAAGAGGCCCAGGGCCTTTGCCTATAAATAGGAGTAGCCACCCCCAAGGGATGAGGAGAGACCAAGGGGAGAAGAAGAGATCATCAGGAAGAGAGAGAGAGATCAGATCGGCCAATCCAGAAACAAGCTGGGATCGGATCGAGTAGCATCACACACAGAGAGAGAAGGGTGACTGAACTCCTCCTAGCAGTTCATCGCCCCAGCCAAGAACAGACCCTCGCGAGGCTATTCTTCCTTGTATTGCTCATCATCATCAGCCCAAGAGGCAATCCACCAAACCACACTGGAGTAGGGTATTACACAACAACGGTGGCCTGAACCAGTATAAACCCTGTGTCTCTTGTGTTGTTCTTTCCATAGCTTAGATCTTGGCGAGGCGGTGGGGTGCAGGTAGGTAGAAGGCGAAATCTCCGCGCGCACCCTAGTGTTCGAACCTCAAGGGTCTGCTGGAACCCGAAATCCGACATTTGGCACGCCAGGTAGGGGTGCGCCGGAATTCTTCTTCCACCGCCCCGTACTCCTCCGACCATTGCGTCCACGTCTGACGCTTGTCGGGCCCGCGCCGAACGCCGAGCCGCTCTCGCCTCCCGCGTCGCCCAGACGGCTCCAGTCGGCGGGCGTCCTCGCCGTTCCCCGTCACCTGCCGTCAACACCACCACCGACCCGGCGGGAAACGAGCAGCAAGCGTCGTCTCAGCACCCGTCCGTGCGGCAAGACGGCCGCACCGCTACTGCCTCGCTCACCCCAGCTGGTTCTTCGTCCCGCGCGCTCCGCGCACCCATGGAGGCTCGAGCTGCGCTCATCGCAGCAAACGAGCTCCTGCGCTACCGTCTCGTCGACGACGTCTACGAAGAGTGGCTCGACCGCGTCGCCGAGCTCGTCCGCACCGCAGGGGGCTCTCCTGCGCCGTCCGTTCCTCTGCACCGCACCCCGCCCTGCGCGGGTGACGAAGCTCCGGGGGCGCCCCAGCCGCCTCCTCCTCAAGAAGGCGCCCAGGCCCCAAGGCGCATGGCCCCTAGGCGGAACCCGCCCCGTCAGGTGCCAGTGCGGCAAGAGCAGAGCTGCCAAGAAGTCCCTCGCCCGCAAGAAGCTGCCCGGGCGCTCCCTGCTCCAGCACGTCGCGACCATGCTCCTGCTCCCGCATGTCAAGACCCCGCGCTGCTCCCAGCTGCAGCGCGTGGGGACCTGCAAGACCAAGCTCTCCGTCACCCAAGGCCTCCTGTGGCCACAGCAGGCTTCCGTGCCTTCACCACCGAGCTGCGCAGCGTCGCGTGGCCCGACAAGTTCAAGCCAGACCTGCCTCCTCGTTACGACGGCACGACCGACCCTGCGGAGTTCCTCCAGCTCTATGAGCTGGGCATCGAAGCTGCCAACGGAGACGAGAAGGTCATGGCGAATTGGTTTCCCATGGCGCTCAAGGACGGGGCCCGCACCTGGCTCCTGAACCTAGCTCCAGGCACGATCTCCTCCTGGGACGAGATGCGCACCCGCTTCATCGCCAACTTCCAAGGTACTCGCGACCGGCCACCCGCCGTGAGCGACATGCGCCGCATCAAGCAACAACCCGGAGAGACCCTGCAGAAGTACATCCAGCGCTTCAACAACACACGCCTCAAGATTCCCAAGGTGACCGAGGAGGCCATCATCTCAGCCTTCTCCGACAGCGTGCGCGACGTCAAGATGAAGGAGGAGCTGGCGATGCATGAAGACCTGTGCACTTCCTTGGAGCTGTTCAACTTGGCGACCAAGTGCGCCAGGGCTGAGGAAGGGCGTCTCTCCCTCCTCGAGCTGCCTGCCGTAGACCCAGAAGAGAAGAAGCCCAAGGCCAAGGATGTGAAGCGCAAGGGGGCTGCCATGCTCGTGGTAGAACCAGACACCAAGCGGGGCAGAGACCAGCCCGAATCTTCCAAGGGCATTCGGTACTGTGTGTACCAAGACCTCCACACCCACAACACCAATGAATGTCAAGAGCTCCGAGCCGTGCGAGAAGGAAGGATCGGCCGTCGTCCCGACTGCGGTGACTGGGGCTACGGTCGAGGAGGAGGAAGAAACGTAGGACGCTGGGAAGACCGCTGCCCGCGCCAAGGGTGGCGCGATCGACCTTGCGAGGATCGCTGGCAAGACCTGCCTCGCGAGGGAGACTGGAGGGATCAGCCTCGCGAGGATCGCCCGCAAGGCAACGCAGGCCTCCCTCCGCTGCTGCCGCAGCCAAGGAGAAACGAGGACCGCCATCAGGACGAGGGGGCTGGGGGCTTCCAGGAGCCGCACGCGATTGCCTGCATCCTGGGCGGGGCTCAAGCCCCAGCCTCTCAGCGCATCTTCAAGCAGTTCGCCTGCGAAGTGAATGCAGTCCTCCCCAAGCCCGAAGCCACGCGCCCTCTCAGGTGGTCAGTGTGCGCCATCACGTTCAGCTCAGCGGATCAGCTTAAGTGTGCGGCCACGGCCGGAGTCCTCCCGATTCTTTGTTCCCCAATCATCAGCAACGTGCTGGTCACCAGGACCCTCATCGATGGCGGGGCAGGGCTCAATGTCCTATCCGTGGAAACATTCAACAATCTCCAAGTGCCCTACAACCAGCTTCAGCCCACCAAGCCTTTCTCCGGAGTCACCGATGGCTCCACGGTCCCGATTGGGCAGGTCCGCCTCTCTGTCACCTTCAGAGCGTGCAACAACTACCGCACCGAGCTCATCGACTTCGACGTCGCTCACATTCGCCTGCCGTACAACGCCATCCTTGGGTACCCAGCGCTGGCCAAGTTCATGGCCATGACTCACCATGGCTACAACGTCCTCAAGATGCCAGGAAGTGGCGGAGTCATCACGGTGCACTGTGAAGAGAAGGACGCGATGTGTTCCCTGGAACGAGCCTTTCAGGCCGCATCACTGGAAGACTCGGATCGCGGAAGCAGGAGGCTTCCCGAGGCCACCCCCAAGAAGAAGAAGACATTGTCCGGCCCGGCTCCTCAGGAGGCAGGCCCCTCAAGGCCCGCGCCTGCCCAGGGGGAACCTCCTTCCATCGCATAGGAAAGCGCGCCCGGCGCCCTCCTCAGGCAGGGCTCGGGGGCTCTTCCCTGGAGGGCCACCGACCTGGCCAGGGACACGAGGGAGGCGTGTTTCGAAGCATGTTTCCCCTCAAGAAGGAGTAAGGCAAGGAGGGCCAAACCCTTAGGAGTTCGTCAGCAAGGCCATTCAGGAGCTACAGGAGTCAAGAGTCACGAGAGGCGGCCGCCGCCTACCTGCTGTGGCCCCCCATCCAGGCGAGGATGGTGGGCTGCGTGTCTGCGTCGACATACCAGGGCTCAATCGAGTCGCCTCTCTGGAGCGCCTCTGGCCCTCGCGAGTGGGGCACTGCGTAGGTCCACCCCACATCTACGTTCGCATGCCTTACGGCTTGCCGGGCGCGGCTGCCACGTACCAGCGCCTCATGAGGGGCATCATGGAGGCTCAAGAGGCCAGGCATTCCACAGCCTGGCGGAGATGGAGATGGTCCACGAGGAGCCACCAGCGCCTCCAGAACCTCCCGAGGCCCCTGGGCCTGGGGGCTCGTGAGGATCGGCTTCCGCAGCCCGCCGAGTCTGCTACACCAACGCTGCTTCATCCTCAACATCATCAGGTGACATCTTTCAAGTTTCATTTCCAGCTGGGAGCGCCCCCCAGGGCTGCATTATTCCCAGGCCGCATGGGTCCGTCCCTGCGGCATGTATCCCTTTTATTTCATGTTGTTAGCTTACTTTGTTGGGGGCGCCCCTCAGGCTGCATCATCCCCAAGTCGCTCGGGCCTGACCCAGTGATGTCTGCCTTCCCAGCATCTATTTGAATGAATCCACTCCTTCGCGGCTAACGTGTTTGACCTAGTTTCCCGCTCAACTGACGCCAACTGACGGAGCTGCTCCCAAAACGGCACGGCGCTTGCGCATGGGTCCGTCCCTGCAACGCCGACAAACCTGAATGGCTGAGCTCTGGCCGCGGCAGCCCCGCATGGCGCCACCTCGTCAAGCCTTCAGTGCCTCATCGCCTCTCGGAAGCAACCAATAGCTGACTGTCAATTGTCATGGCAACCCCTCGTTCTTTCTATGACGGATCTACAGGATCTCCTAAAGGAGCTGCGCCAAGCGAGGCCCTTGCGGTGTCTCCTTCACTCTCACCCGCGCAAACCGCTTGCACGTTAAAGGGGGGGTGCCTGAGCATCGCGACTCAGGGCTCCTACTGGCTCTCCAACCCTCACCCTCTGGCCTTGTCCACGGCATCGCGACCTGGCATACCAGCGACGGCTGAGACTCGCTCGAGGGCCGGGACCCGAGGACGTAGAGCAGAAAGGGGAGCAAAGGCGAGAGGGGAGGGACACGCGAGGACCTCGCTGAGCAACCTCACGCCTGCCGATGCACGGACTCGGCGACACACCAGGGAGCGGTCCTTGATTCTCGAGATAAGTCACCACCCGGAAGCACCAGCTACCGTGGCACCATCCCCGCACCTAATGCAATCCCGTGTTAGCGACATCGCTCTCCTTTCTCACCGAACGACGGCTGCTTGAGCGCCAAAGGGGACCTCCTGAGCATCGCGACTCAGGGGCTCTTACCGGACCCCGGGTCGCTCACCTCCTGGCCTTGACCACGGCATCGCGACCTGGCATACCAGCGACGGCTGAAGCCGCCTTGGGACTGGGACCTGTCGGCGCAGAGCACCAAGCCCTCGTGAGGTTCGAAAGGGAGAACTGAGCTAAGACGGAATGAGCAACTCGCACAATTCTACGACAAGGGTTATATTAACAAATAGGATCACAAGCACCTTACAAGCCCCCACGGGACGCGTCTTTGATTCCTCGTAGGGAACAGATCCTAAAAGGGCGCTAACTACACGCGCCCCTGCAAAAGACGCCATCATCAATAGTGGGCCGTCAAGCACCGGCGCCAACCCCATCCAGATCAGAGTCAGCGACGGCCTGACGAGCCCACCCTACTCCAGGAGCGGCGCCGGCTCGGGGGCTCGTAGCTGTCCTCGCTCGTCTCCGGAGTCGCGAAGAGCTCGCCGGAATCGCTGGATCCTCCGCCACCTACGCCGCCTGAGGAGCCGCCAAGGGAGCGGTCGGCGGGCCTAGTCCTCACCGTAGCAGGGTCCCGACCACCTCTCCCGGGGCAGCACTCCAGCCGGCACTCATTCGCATCGAAGACCTTGAAGAACATCACCGAAGCACTGTCGTACTCCAAGTGGATCGCGAAGGCGCCTCTCGTCCTGCAAACCCGGGCTATTTCGCCCCAGCCTCGAGTCATGAAGACCTTGCCCGGGGCAACGACCGCGACCTCTGCCTCGGTCGTGAGGGTGCTGCAGCCGGCGTGCTGCAGCCAAAGCTCCAGGAGCTCTCCCTGCGGGATGATGGAGGCGAAGAAGGGAGGAAGGCGAATCCAAGACCGAGGAGGCATGGCGGCGTGGAGCACGAACTCTCGGGAGGAGCCCCCGGTGTGGACCCCAGGGGGGACGACCCACACCTTCGTGACCTGTCGGTGCCGACGGCGGCGCCGCCCATGGCGATCAGCATCGACTCCTTCAAAGCCCACGATGTGGGCGTACAAGGGAAGCGGGAACCCCGGCGGTGGCCGCTCGCACCAGGGCCTCGACACCACCTGATGGGCCCCCTCGTCCCAGCGGCGGGGGGCGAGCCGTTTCTTCGGCGGGAGCAGGTCTGGTTCCTCAGGGAGCTTTCCTTCTCTGCACGGAACCGCGGATCGGAAGC
>NC_053026.1:444496668-444543598 GCF_003073215.2 Triticum urartu
ATTGTATGTCCGGTTAGGGCGGCTAGGTATTTAAACCTGAGGACACACAGTCCCGCACACCCAGTCCTGAACACGCAGATCAGGACACCCAGTCCTCACCCTATTCCCCTTGAGCTAAGGTCAGACAGACCTCGCCCAATCACTCTGGTAAGTCTTCAAGGTAGACTCCCAAACCTTCACAGACTTCGTTCATCGGCGATCCACAATGTCTCTTGGATGCTCAGAACGCAACGCCTAACCGGCTGGAGGATTCATAGTCCTCAAGTGTAATAAGTCTTCAGATCACACAGACAAGAAGGCTTAAGTGATGCCTTAACACTCTTTGGCTCTGGGTGGTTAGGGCTTTATCCTCGCAAGGAATTCTCTCTCAAAGGCTTCGAGGTGGGTTGCTCTCAAACGACAAAAGCCGAATTCTAACTCTGAGCAGCCAACCGTTTATGGTTGTAGGGGGTGGGCTATTTATAGCCACTGGGCAACCCGACCTGATTTGTCCGAAATGACCCTGGGTCACTAAGGAACTGACATGTGTTCCAACGGTCAGATTTAAAACACACACGGCAACTTTACTTGGGCTACAAGCAAAGCTGACTTGTCTGACTCTGGACAAGATTCGCTCTCATAGTCTTCACTCGAAGACATAGGTTTTGGTTAAGCATCACTTCAGTCATTCTGACTGGTTCTCTTGGACCCCACTTAACAGTACGGTGGTTCCTATGAATCAACAAAGAAGAAAAAGAACTACGAAAGACCTAAGTCTTCGAGCTCCATAGGCTTCATGCGATGTCATCTCTTGTCATAGTCTTCAATGTGAATATATTCATATACCACCTTTGATATCAATGTCTTCATACATTTTTAGGGGTCATATCTGGTAGGAAAACCGAATCAATGAGGGACTTCTACCTGTGTTATCCTGCAATTCTTACAAACACATTAGTCCCTCAACTAGGTTTGTCGTCAATACTCCAAAACCAACTAGGGGTGGCACTAGATGCACTTACAATCTCCCCCTTTTTGGTGATTGATGACAAACTAGTTGAAGTTTTCAACGGGGAATATAATATGTGAAATTGTAAAGGATAAGGAATTGTCTTCATAAGTTGCAAGGGCTCCCCCTGAAGATGTGCATATAAGTAATTTTCTTTTGGAATGCAAATGCACATGGCAGGTTGTACTCGTGGAGATCCTCTTCAACTTACGATGACAATTCGTTATGCATGAGAAGGTATGTGAAGATAATGACATGCATAATGGAAAATGGACGTCTGCAAAATGATCTAAGTGCAGAGTTTATCGTCGCACATGCAGAATTTATCATCGCATCACGAAGTAGAAAATAAGTAGCAGATGACCATCGAGTTTTAGGTGATACAACTCAAAGAACCAAATGTATCAAAACGAGAGTTGTAAACACGAGGCAAAATATAAAGCAACCGTCCATGTGGACCCGCTTGAAGACTATCAAACTCATATGCTTCTCCCCCTTTTGTCAGTAAGGACCAAAAAGGTTTGAAGACATAGAGCATCTACTCGTTCCCATGAAGAGTAGGTGAAGCAGCAGGGTCGTCGGTGGTGTTCGGCGGTGCAGAAGAACTTGGAGCAGTGTCGAAGCGTGCTGAAGGAGGTGGCGGTGAAGTAGCATCGTCTTCGTCCTCGATCACTCTGGCATTCACAGTTGTAGCAGAGGAAGAGAACTCAGAGTCTTCAAGAGATGGAGTTCGTCGCAGCACTGCCCTTCGAGGAGGTGTGGAGTCAAACTTGAAGCGTTCAGAGAAGCCATCTTCTTGAAGATCATCTTCAGAGCACATAAGCGTCAGCCCTTTCCATGTGCGTCGAGAGGTTTCATGGGCAACAAAGGCATTCTTGGTGGCAAGATTGCGAATGCGGTTGACATCCACCAAGAGGCTTTGCATTTGGCGCTTCAGCCAGTCTTAATTCCTATCATGTTTCTGATGAAGAGCCACCAGAAGCTCTCGGTCATTAAGGACACGAGTACGCTTATTGGGTCGTTGGGCAATTGTGCTATCGGTGGCTTCAGTAAGGGCAGGATGTGGTGCACGTGTAGTTCCAGCCAACGGATAAACACGAGTGACTGCTTCAACTCCTTCAATGTTCTGAGAAAAGCTTTGATGCTCCGCATTCTAAAGACTAAGAGGCTCATTGGCAGGCTCAGGATAAATGGCTTCAACGGACATATCCACCTCAGGCAGAAAGATCCGATGATTGCGAGCAGATGGCTGATATGAGATAGCGGAGTGGAGTTAATGAGCCGCATTATCCATGGAGCGTAGAACTTCAAGCCAAATAGATCAGAGCCTGATGCAGCAAGTTGGCGGATGAAGAAGTCCTGTGCATTGAAGCATTTGCCATGAAGAATATAGAAGACCAAAGTCTTCATTGCACCTTCGAGCTTGACATGTGGAGAATGTCCTTTGATAGGCCAGAGAGTTCGCCTTATGATGTGATAAATAGTCCTTGGCAGATACTCAAGGTCTTCAACATGGAACTCCTTAGGATATGCAGCTTCTTGTGACAATGGCTTCATCATACTAAGCATCTGACTCATGTTTGGTTCAGGTTTCTGAAAGATGCTCTCCATAGCTTCACTGTGAAGCTGACAGCCAGGTTCGTAGAGATCGCCAGGAGTGGGGAGACCAGTGAGCTTAATGATATCAAAGGCTTTGGCTTCGTGATGAACATTTCCTGTCATCCACTCCAGGACCCAAGTCTTCGGATCTCTGTTGTACCCACAGATGTGAAGTGTGGCATAGAATTGGAGCAGCAACTCTTCATTCCAGTGCTCTTGGTCGGTGACAAACGGCAACAATCCAACCTCTTTGAAGCAATCCAGAGCTTCTTCCAGACAGGGCAGACCAGCTATTGCTTCGATGTCAAGACGCTTATGTGGGAAGATGCGACCTTGATTGTATAGAATGCAGGAGTAATAGCTTCGCTGCGGATAGCTCCAGAACCGATCAGAAGATATTCTTTCCCTTGAGTAGGGGTTCTTGGAGCTATTGAAGAAGGTGTTGTCTGCTTTGAAGCCATTGACATTGAAGGATCCAGGTGCTGATGCAGGACCTGGAAACCTGGGCAATCTTGGGATTGGCTTCTGTACCCGAGGCATGTGCTCAACATGATAGTCAAACTGAGGACCAGCAGCAGGCGCAGGACCAGAAGCAGTAGTATCATTGGCTTCGCTGACTTCTGGTGCTTTTGTTGGTGTAGGCTCCACATTGGCTTCAGCCATGACAGAGTCAGTGGCTTCATTGGTGTTGGTGGTGGAAGCCTCACGATTCTCAACCTCCACTTGATGAGCTGGAGGGTCGGTCACAGTCACGTTCTCCTCGAGAACAGCTTCTTGGTGAGACGGGGGTGTAGCAGCGCTTGGGGTTTCTTCTTCATTGGCTGATGCAGCCGGAATGTCTTTAGCAGCTTTAGCTTCAGACTCAGAGACTGGAGGCCTTGGTCCTTTGCGAAGCCTGCGTAACGCTGGTGACGCCTGTGGAGTTGGAGTTGGATGGGCCTCAAAGTCATCTTCCTCTTGTGCTTGTGGGCGATCAGCCCATGATGCATCCTGAGCAATTGGCGTTAGAGGACGACCAATGCTGATGAGTTCGCTGTGCGTTAGCACAGGCGATGATACCTGTTGGTGCTCGAGCTGAGGAAGAACTGCATCATCTTCAACATGGTCATGGTGACCAATGTCTTCAGCAGTGGTGGGATCAACTGCTGGAAAGTCTTCAGCTTCATGAGCCTCTGTGAAAGCAGGCTCATGGACAGTCAGTTGACGCTCTTGATGTTCAGCGTCAGGGCGAACCATGGAGATGGGTTCAACAATTAAGGGCTCTATGGGAGCAGCCCGTTCCTTCTTGGTCTTCCGCTTCTTCTTGGAGGGAGCAGTAGCAGAGGCTTCAGGATGTTTCCTTTTTCTGGCTTCAGCCTCAGCAGTCCTCGTCTTCTTCAGTTCTGAAGCAGTTGACCTGGCCTTTGGCCTCGAGCCAGTCATGCTAGTTGGGAAGACAATGTGATCTGCTTCCTGCGTTGGTTCGTCGGGTTCGGCCATAGCGGGCTTCTTCTTCTTCTTTGCAGCCCTCCTGGGGTTGATGCCAGGACGCCCAAGGGCCTTGCGCTTCTCAGCCTCATTGTAGGCTTGCACACACTTGTCAGCTAGGCTCTTCATGCGCTCACAAGAACCTTGAGCTTCTTCACGCTTCTTGAGAAAGGCTTCTTTAAGCTCGTGCAGCATGATCTTGAAGTTCTTGACCTCTTGCACGCTGAGCTTGGCCATATGCTTCTTGAACTGAGCTTTCTCAAAGCCAATCTTCTGCTTTAGTTCAACGATGCATTGAGCTAGAGTTATCTCTGAAGCAATGGCGCCATGGAAGGCGACACTAAGACCAATGGGAAGTTGCAGGTCTTCAAAGCTGAGGTTGGGTGTTTCAAACCACTCATCAATGAAGTCGTGGATGATTGCCACGTCAAAGAGAGGCAAATTGTTGAAGATTTATGCTTCTTCTTTGCTCTTGATCAGTTGCTCAAGAGCGTCATCTGCAAGATCTTCATCACTGGACAGATCAATGGTATCGTTGCGCAGAATAGCAGCAGCTGTCAGTTTTTGGCCGGTGTGTGGCAGAGGCATCTTGACCTTCTGGGGCTTGGAGATGCATGACAAGTCTTCAGACTGCACACTGTCTTCAAGAGGTGCAGTGGCCAGTGGCTTCGCCCGTGAGATTTTTGGTGCAGAGGAAGGCTTTGTAGCTTTTGGCTGTTTCAGTTTCTTTGGCTTCGGCGCTGCAGGCGCTTCATCTGATTCAGCGTCATCAGCAGGCTCATTCACGGCTATCCCTTGAACCACGATATGAGTGATGAGACCTTCCAAGTTGTAGAAGGACCCAAGAAGATTGGGTTCAGCTTCACGAGTTCCATCGGCACGGGGAGCAGAGGGACCAGGGTTGAAGTCTAATCCCAAAGACTTCTTGTTCTGTTTCGCTGAGTTCTTGGCAAACTGGAAGTTGCGCTTGAATAGATTGTCGTCACGACACCATAGTAGTGACGATGGGTGTGCATCTGCAGGTTGTGGCCCACGGACCATGCAGGGATAGAAGCCTTGTTCAATGGCTTCTTCTCTGGACCTGGGTTGAAGATTCTTGTATAGGATGTCTCCCCACGGTCGCTTGATGGCATTTTTCTCAGCATATTCTTGGGTCACAAACCGGTATTTGAACCATTGTTCTGCCCAATATCTTCGAATCCATTGGATTCGGGTCTTGCGCTGATTGTAATCCTCTTCAAGATCTGTCTTGTAAAGCTCTGGGAGGTCATCAGGCAAATCTCTTGATGTTCCCCCACGACGTTGTCTGCCTTCCTTCCTTGCAGATTTCTCTGTAGCCATGAACTTTAACCTGAATGGCTTCAACACGTTAAAAGGCTTCAGAGGCTTTCGCTTGCTGGACAAATAGGAACTGGCTTCGGGAGAATTTATATGATGCTGTAAGAATGCTGCAAATGAATGCAGACTATGAGAACCAAGGGATTCTCCCACGGACATGTACATGTGACAGCATTAAGGTGCAAGGGAAGGGGAAGAGGTCATATCCATTCTCAGAAGATTTTGAAGATAAATCAGTTTAGAAGACATTGACCTCATCGTGCGAAGACATTCACTCATAGATAAGGAGTTGGTTCCAGATTTGTACGAATCCAGAGATCAGTACAAGTGAGGAAACTAACTGCTTTGTGAAGCATAAGTGAACATACTAGGCATAATATGAGATGCTGTATGAAGTGCATCCAACATGTGTGAACATAAACTACTTGTGGTAGAAAGTGATGAATCTGTAGGATTAAAGGGGCCGTAAAAAGGAAGTTTTATTTACCACACAAGGAACTGCCAGACGGAGTGGAAGAGGAGGGCGAGCAGTTTGATCGTCCGTGCCCTAACTTGGCGACGGAGGACACCTACGGCGACGGCAGAGAAGACGATGTCCGCGGTCGGCGTGAAGACGGTGTCGGAGAGGTTGCGGCAGCGAAGCGCTTCGTCGCCGGCGTTGTCAAGGGCTAGCGGTGGCACTAGGGTTCGTGCGAGAGTGAAAGAAGAGATAATGATTGCGGCGAGGTGTGTATTTATAGGGACAGGGGCGGATTAGTGTTATTACACAGGTGCCCCTGGCGATTCACATCTGAGGAACACATGGCCATCATGAAGCATGTCGGAGGTTGTTCCACGTCCCACGCACGCCTGGATTGTCGGGTGGTCGTTCCCACTTCTCCGGGTTTCAGGTGAAGGAATTAGCATTGAAAGCGGACTTAATGTTTGTCTCTGTATCTTCTGTTGACAAGGACGCAGAGAAGACATTCGACAGTTTCAAGAGAATGCATATGATTTGGAGAGATAGAGTTTGAGATAGAAAGCATAGAGAGGTTAGGGTCCGATCACATTCACTTAGTTCAAAAGATTCAACAAGAAGACATAGCTATAAGTGAATGTTGTAGAGGACAGAACACTAGTATATATATATAATCAACATAGTGAAGATAATCATGAAGACAGGTTTAGATTGAAGCCAACCAAATGTGAAGACATAGCAAATGCAACGCATGGGTGCAACACTTCAAACAGAAGAATTTGGTGGTGGTGTTACCTACCATATAGGAAGTATTAGACCCAGACACAGCGCACAATTATCGTGGTGCTCCAAAGTCAAATTCCACATTAATGTATTCACACTTAGAATGTATGACTTCATTGATTGAAGATATACTTTACTTCGTGTATTGCACATCTAGGTCATCAATATGCATAAGTGTTAGGATGTGTGCCTGATCACAGGACATTTGAGGATTCCAAGATATTTAGCTCACACCGTAACTTGCAAAATCTCTTCTCATCCAAGGGCTTGGTGAATATATCTGCCAATTGCTCTTCAGTGTTGACGTGTATGATATCAATATCTTCCTTCGCAACATGATCTCTGAGAAAGTGATGACGAATTTCAATGTGCTTTGTCTTTGAGTGCTGAACTGGGTTGTTGGCAATCTTGATGGCGCTTTCGTTGTCGTAGTAGAGTGGCACTTGCTTCAGATGAATGCCATAGTCTTTGAGTGTTTGCTTCATCCACAGAAGCTGAGCGCAGCAAGATCCAGCAGCAATGTATTCAGATTCAGTAGTGGAAAGAGATACACATTTCTGCTTCTTTGAAGACCAACATACAAGTGATCGTCCCAGAAAATGACATGTGCCTGATGTAGACTTGCGATCCACCTTGTCACGAGCATAATCAGCATCCGAGAATCCAACCAGATCAAACTCTGAGCCCTTTGGATACCATAATCCTAGAGTTGGGGTGTGAGCCAAATATCGAAGAATTCGCTTCACAGCTAAGTGATGCGACTCCTTTGGTGCCGCTTGGGATCGAGCACACATGCAAACACTAAGCATAATATCTGGCCTAGATGCACATAGATAAAGTAAATAACCAATCATGGAGCAGTATACCTTTTGATCGAACTCTTTACCATTGTCGTCGGGACCCAGATGATGTTTGGCTGGCATTGGCGTCGTGAAGCCTTTGCAGTCTTGCATACCGAACTTCTTCAGGCAATCTTTGAGATACTTCTCTTGAGATATGAAGATGCCATTGCGTTGCTGTCGTATTTGAAGACTGAGGAAGAACTTCAGCTCTCCCATCATGGACATCTGATATTGCTCTTGCATCATATATCCAAACTCTTCACTATACTTCTGATTGGTGCAGCCGAAGATAATGTCATCCACATATATTTGGCACACAAACAGTTCACCATCATATGTCTTCGTGAAGAGAGTGGGGTCGAGGGAACCAAGTATGAAGCCTTTGCTCTTCAGGAAGTATTTGAGTGTGTCATACCAAGCCCGAGGGGCTTGTTTGAGGCCATACAGTGCCTTGTTGAGCTTGTATACCATGTCAGGATGTTTTGGATCTTCAAAGCCAGGCGGTTGTGCAACATACACTTCTTCTTCAATCTTGCCATTGAGAAAAGCGCTCTTCACATCCATTTGATATAGAAGTATGTTATGATGATTTGCATAGGCCAGCAGTATGCGTATGGCTTCAAGTCGAGCCACAGGAGCAAATATTTCATCGAAGTCAATGCCTTCCACTTGAGTATATCCTTGAGCAACGAGATGAGCTTTGTTTCTGACAACTTGACCATGCTCATCTTGCTTGATGCGGTATATCCATTTGGTGCCTATTATATTGTGCTTCCGAGGATCAGGACGCTTAACCAGTTCCCATACATTATTCAACTCAAACTGTTGAAGCTCTTCTTGCATAGCTTGAATCCATTCAGGTTCCATGAAGGCTTCTTCAACTTTCTTGGTTCTGTTATTGAGACGAATGCGAAGTGCCCACAGAAATTTGCTAGCTGAGTTGCCCTTGAACGAGTGAGCGGACCGGGTGCATTGATGCTATCAATTATTCTCTCAATCTGCACTTCATTGGCAACACGAGGATGTACAGGGCGAAGATTTTGCTCTTGTTGATCATTATCATTGTTAGAGGAATTGTCTTGGGGCTGAGCATTGTCTTCAGGTTGATCAGGTGCAGAGATGATAAGTTCCTCTTCAGGTTGAGCTTCAGAGGGTATGATTTCTCCAGTTTCCATTAGTTTGATTGATTCACTGGATGGAACTTCATCTAGCACATTTGGCAGGTGCTCTCTTTGTGAACCGTTAGTCTCATCAAACCGCACATCCACTGTTTCAACCACTTTATAATGAAAGAGATTGAAGACTCTGTAGGAGTGTGAATCCTTTCCATATCCAAGCATAAAACCCTCATGTGCTTTTGGTGCAAATTTTGAAGTGTGATGTGGATCCTTGATCCAGCACCTGGCGCCAAATACTCTGAAGTAACTGACATTTGGCTTCTTGCCAGTAAGGAGCTCATAAGATGTCTTGTTCAGAAGCTTGTGAATATAAACACGATTGATTGTATGGCATGCAGTGTCAATTGCTCCAGGCCAGAATTTTCTTGGAGTCTTGTATTCATCAAGCATCGTTTGGGCCATCTCAATGAGTGTTCTGTTCTTGCATTCGACGACACCATTCTGCTGTGGCATGTACGGAGCTGAGAATTCATGTGTGATGCCCAAACTATCAAGATATGTATCAAGGCCAGTGTTCTTGAATTCAGTGCCATTGTCACTTCTAATGTGCTTTATCTTGGCGCCATAGTTGTTCATTGCTCGATTGGCGAAGCGTCTGAAGACATCCTGCACGTCAATCTTGTAGAGGATTATGTGCACCCAAGTATATCTAGAATAATCATCAACAATGACAAAGCCATAGAGACAAGCAGTAGTAGTAAGAGTTGAGTAATGAGTGGGACCGAAAAGATCCATGTGGAGCAGTTCGAAGGGTTGAGTCGTTGTCATGATTGTCTTCGAGGGATGCTTGGCCCTCGTCATCTTTCCTGCTTCACAGGCACCGCATAAGTGATCTTTCTTGAACTTGATGCCCTCGATGCCTATGACATGCTTCTTCTTTGCAAGGGTGTGGAGGTTCCTCATGCCAGCATGCCCTAGCCTCCGATGCCAGAGCTAGCATTCTGAAGCTTTTGCTAGAAGACATACAGCAAGCTGTGGTCCTGCTGAGAAATCTACCACATACAAATCATCTTTCCGATACACTTCAAACACTAGAGACTTGTCAGATTCCATTAGTACAAGGCAGCGATATTTTCCAAACATTACGATCATGTTCAAATCGCAAAGCATTGAGACAGACATTAAGTTGAAGCCAAGGGATTCAACAAGCATGACTTTATCCATGTGTTGATCCTTTGAGATTGCAACTCTACCTAGACCCAATACCTTACTTTTACCAGTGTCAGCAAATGTGATGTGACTCTTGTCGGATGGACATAAGGTTGAGTCCATAAGAAGGCTTCTTTTGCCAGTCATGTGATTGGTACACCCACTATCAATAATCCATTCTGAAGACGCTAGTGTCGTACCCTACAGTGCAGTTAGGGGGATAGGCTTCACGAAGAGAATTGTGAAGCAAAAACATTTGACGAACCAATGGGTTATGAAAGCTTAGATCCAGATTAGGACTGATAGGGAGAGTAGCAAGCGATTCAGGAATGAAGTACATAATAAGACCATTCGGGCATTTGATCTTGCGCCCTACAAGAAGTTTAAGGTCCCTAGCAATAGCGTCAGACGATTTTGGTTTTCTGCTGGAGACCCTTCCCTGCAAAAGAGAGTTAAGCTTTCTTAGCCACCCACATCTTCAAGGGTGGCTTAGAAGCAATAAGTCTAAGTGCAACATCTGAGAACTTTGGCTTTGGAGCCCTAGAAAAAAGTCATGCAGCCGGACAATAGTACTCATAAGAATAAGCAGAATAGTTCTTGGTCTTATGAACATGGCGGTTTGATGAACCGCGCTCACATTCATAGGCCTGAGTATGGTTTCCCTGCAAAACATTTGCGTTAGTGCGACTCAGGTGAGTCCTCTGTCTGTATGAAGCCTTTGGACTGTATGAAGCCTGTGGTCTGGGGTTTGTCTTCTTCACCTGTGGTGTCATGATAACATTCACAGGAAGATTCTCCAAACACGTTTTCGGCACCCAGATCTTCTTCATAGGCGGTCCATTCCTGCAGTTAGTACCAATGTACCTGGCCAACACTTCACCATTCTGATTCTTAAACAGTTTATAGTTTGCAACAAAGGATTCATCAATGACAATGGGGTTAGCACAAGTGAAGCCAGATAGAGTGGATGGATCTGCTGAAGGTTCTTTTGCAGCAACCCATGTGGTTTTGGGGTACTGCTCAGGTTTCCAGTAAGAGCCATCAACATTCATTTTCCTTACGAACCCAACACCCTCTTTCCTCGGGTTTCGGTTCAGGATCTGCCTTTTGAGGACATCACATAGTGTCTGATGCCCTTTAAGACTTTTGTACATCCCTGTTTCAAGCAATGTCTTCAACCTAGCATTCTCATCAGCAATAGCAGTGGTATCCTCAGCAGAGGGGTTAGTTCCCACATCAACAGTTGAAGATATTGCAACAGTAGCAGCAGTATAACATTCAGCAACAGAAGTAGCATTATCACGCTCAATGCATTTAAGACATGGTGGTTCAAATCCTTCTTGAGCTGAACTGATCTGTTTGGCGTGAAGCGACTCGTTTTCTTTCTGAAGATCTTCATGAGCCACTCTCAATTTCTCAAGATCTTGCTTCCTTTGAAGATAATCATAGGAAAGCCTTTCATGAGCTGTTGAGAGCGTTTCATGACAACTTTCAAGTTCCTCATACTTAACGTCAAGATTTTTTATGACTTCAATTAAGGACTGAGATCGAGTCATTTCAGCGTCTAACAGATCATCGCTTTTGTCTAACAGTTTTTGAATGTGTTCCATGGTTTTCTGTTGTTCAGTTGCAATTTTAGCGAGTGTTTTGTAGCTGGGTTTGGAACCACAGTCAGAGTCATCGTCACTAGATGTTTGATAGTGAGTAGTGCGTGTGTTTACGTTGGCACCGCGTGCCATGAAGCAGTAGGTAGGAGTGGAGTAGTCCTTGTCATTTGCATCGGTGTCGGTGATGGAGTCATTGTCTTCAGTGTTGAAGATGGACTTGGCAACGTATGTTGTAGCTAGACTCGCAACGCCAGAATCGGACTCCTCCTTAGACTCCACCTCCGCCTCCTCAGAAGCAGACTCCTCCTCTGAATCCATTTCCTTGCCAACAAACGCACGTGCCTTGCCAGATGAGCTCTTCTTGTGTGATGAAGACTTGGAGGAAGACTTGGAAAAAGACTTTGAGTATTTCTTCTTCTTCTTGTCGTCGGAGTCATACTCCTTGCTCTTCTTCTTCTTCTTCTTCTTGTTCTCATTGTCCCACTGTGGACAATCAGAGATGTAGTGGCCAGGTTTCTTGCACTTGTGGCATGATCTTTTCTTGTAGTCATGAGCAGAAGCTTCATCATTCCTTGAGCTTGATCGTGAAGACTTTCTAAAGCCTTTCTTCTTGGTGAATTTTTGGAAATTCTTCACAAGCATAGCAAGTTCCTTTCCAATGTCTTCAGGATCATCAGAACTGCTGTCAGGTTCTTCTTCAGATGAGGAGACAGCTTTTGCCTTCAAGGCACGAGTTCGCCCATACTTTGGACCGTAGATATCTCTTTTCTCAGAAAGCTGGAACTCATGTGTGTTGAGCCTCTCAAGTATGTCAGACGGATCGAGTGTCTTGAAATCAGGACGTTCTTGAATCATCAGGGCTAGGGTGTCAAACGAATTGTCAAGTGATCTCAGTAGTGTCTTGACGACTTCATGCTTGGTGATCTCAGTAGCGCCAAGGGCTTGAAGCTCATTTGTGATGTCAAGGAGTCGATCAAACGAGAGCTGGACATTCTCATTGTCATTTCTCTTGAAGCGGTTGAAGAGGTTGCGAAGGACACTGATTCTTTGATCTCTCTTGGTTGAGACGCCTTCGTTGACCTTGGAGAGCCAGTCCCAGACTAGCTTAGATGTTTCCAAAGCACTCACACGGCCATACTGTCCTTTGGTCAGATGACCAAAGATGATATTCTTGGCAGTAGAGTCCAGTTGTATGAACTTCTTGACATCAGCAGCAGTGACACCTTCTCCAGCCTTGGGAACGCCGTTCTTGATGACATACCATAGGTCGACATCAATGGCTTCAAGATGCATGCGCATCTTATTCTTCCAGTAGGGATATTCAGTTCCATCGAAGACGGGGCACGCAACAGAGACTTTAATTATCCCTGCAGTCGACATAGCTAAAACTCCAGGTGGTTAAACCGAATCACACAAAACAAGGGAGTACCTTGCTCTGATACCAATTAAAAGTGTGTTATATCGACTAGAGGGGGGTGAATAGGCGATTTTTATGAAAGTCTTCAAAACGTGGGAGTTTCAAAGACAAACGATAGAAATAAACCTATTACCATGCAGCGGAAGGTAGACTACACTAGGCAAACCATACTCAAGTATTCAATGAAGTGAAAGCATAATGACCAATAGCAGCTAGGTAGTAAGGATCAGGTAGGAAGATATTATGAAGCCAAACGGAACACGCAGTCAGTCAGTGAAGACAAAAGATAGTGCAATCATACAATGACTTCACAAGGACCAACAGTAAGTAAAGGGAAGGGAAGGATGAAACCAGTGACTCGTTGAAGACAATGATTTGTTGGACCAGTTCCAGTTGCTTTGACAATTGTATGTCCGGTTAGGGCGGCTAGGTATTTAAACCTGAGGACACACAGTCCCGCACACCCAGTCCTGAACACGCAGATCAGGACACCCAGTCCTCACCCTATTCCCCTTGAGCTAAGGTCAGACAGACCTCGCCCAATCACTCTGGTAAGTCTTCAAGGTAGACTCCCAAACCTTCACAGACTTCGTTCATCGGCGATCCACAATGTCTCTTGGATGCTCAGAACGCAACGCCTAACCGGCTGGAGGATTCACAGTCCTCAAGTGTAATAAGTCTTCAGATCACACAGACAAGAAGGCTTAAGTGATGCCTTAACACTCTTTGGCTCTGGGTGGTTAGGGCTTTATCCTCGCAAGGAATTCTCTCTCAAAGGCTTCGAGGTGGGTTGCTCTCAAACGACAAAAGCCGAATTCTAACTCTGAGCAGCCAACCGTTTATGGTTGTAGGGGGTGGGCTATTTATAGCCACTGGGCAACCCGACCTGATTTGTCCGAAATGACCCTGGGTCACTAAGGAACTAACACGTGTTCCAACGATCAGATTTCAAACACACACGGCAACTTTACTTGGGCTACAAGCAAAGCTGACTTGTCCGACTCTGGACAAGATGAGCTCTCATAGTCTTCACTCGAAGACATAGGTTTTGGTTAAGCATCACTTCAGTCATTCTGACTGTTCTCTTGGACCACTTAACCGTACGGTTGGTTCCTATGAATCAACAAAGAAGGAAAAAGAACTTACGAAAGACCTAAGTCTTCGAGCTCATAGGCTTCATGCGATGTCATCTCTTGTCATAGTCTTCATGTGATATATTCATATACCACCTTTTGATAGATATTCAATGTCTTCATACATTTTTAGGGGTCCATATCTGGTAGGAACCGAATCAAATGAGGGGACTTCTACCTGTGTCTAGCATTCTTACAAACACATTGTCCCTCAACTAGGTTTGTCGTCATACTCCAAAACCCAACTGAGGGTTGGCACTAGATGCACTACATCTCTCCCCTTTTTGGTGATTGATGACACTAGTTTGAGTTTCACGGGGAATATAAATATGTGAATGTAAAGGATAAGGAATTGTCTTCATAAGTTGCAAGGGCTTCCCCCTGAAAGATGTGCATATAAGTAATTTTTCTTTTGGAATGCAAAATGCACTGCAGGTTGTGTACTCGTGGAGATCCTCTCAACTTACTGAT
This sequence comes from Triticum urartu, assembly GCF_003073215.2. Classification (NCBI taxonomy): domain Eukaryota; kingdom Viridiplantae; phylum Streptophyta; class Magnoliopsida; order Poales; family Poaceae; genus Triticum; species Triticum urartu. The sequence goes on from NC_053026.1 coordinate 444,511,098, forward strand.
GACAATTCGTTATGCATGAGAAGGTATGTGAAGATAATGACATGGCATAATGGAAAGATGGTCTGCAAAATGATCTAAGTGCAAAGTTTATCGTCGCACATGCAGATTTATCATCGCATCACCGAAGTAGAATAAGTAGCAGATGACCATCGAGTTTTAGGTGATACAACTCAAAGAACCCAATGTATCAAACGAGAGTTGTGTAAACACGAGGCAAATATAACACCGTCCATGTGGACCCGGCTTGAAGACTATCAAACTCATATGCTTTCTCCCCTTTTGTCAGTAAGGACCAAGGTTTGAAGACCATAGAGCATCTACTCGTTCCCATGAGAAGAGTAGGTGAAGGCAGGGTCGTCGGTGGTGTTCGGCGGCAGAAGCACGGGAGCAGTGGTGTCGGCGCTGCTGTGGCAGGTGAGCAGGGAGCTCGAATTCGGAGGTGGCGGCTCTGATCATCTTCTGTCGTCGATCACTCTGGTTCACAGTTGTAGCAGAGGAGAGAACTCAGAGTCTTCAAGAAGAGTGGAGTTCGTTTCGTCGCAGCACTGCCCTTCGAGGAGGTGTGGAGTCAAACTTGAAGCGTTCAGAGAAGCCATCTTCTTGAAGATCATCTTCAGAGCACATAAGCGTCAGCCCTTTCCATGTGCGTCGAGAGGTTTCATGGGCAACAAAGGCATTCTTGGTGGCAAGATTGCGAATGCGGTTGACATCCACCAAGAGGCTTTGCATTTGGCGCTTCAGCCAGTCTTAATTCCTATCCTGTTTCTGATGAAGAGCCACCAGAAGCTCTCGGTCATTAAGGACACGAGTACGCTTATTGGGTCGTTGGGCAATTGTGCTACCGGTGGCTTCAGTAAGGGCAGGATGTGGTGCACGTGTAGTTCCAGCCAACGGATAAACACGAGTGACTGCTTCAACTCCTTCAATGTTCTGAGAAAAGCTTTGATGCTCCGCATTCTGAAGACTAAGAGGCTCACTGGCAGTCTCAGGATAAATGGCTTCAACGGACATATCCACATCCGGCAGAAAGATCCAATGATTGCGAGCAGATGGCTGGTATGAGATAGCGGAGTGGAGTTTAATCAGCCGCATTATCCATGGAGCGTAGAACTTCAAGCCAAATAGATCAGAGCCTGATGCAGCAAGTTGGCGGATGAAGAAGTCCTGTGCATTGAAGCATTTGCCATGAAGAATATAGAAGACCAAAGTCTTCATTGCACCTTCGAACTTGGCATGTGGAGAATGTCCTTTGATGGGCCAGAGAGTTCGCCTTATGATGTGATAAATAGTCCTTGGCAGAACATCTGCGTTAGTGCGACTCAGGTGAGTCCTCTGTCTGTATGAAACCTTTGGACTGTATGAAGCCTGTGGTCTGGGGTTTGTCTTCTTCACCTGTGGTGTCATGATGACATTCACAGTAAGATTCTCCAAACACCTTTTCGGCACCCAGATCTTCTTCATAGGCAATCCATTCCTGCAGTTAGTACCAATATACCTGGCAAACACTTCACCATTTTGTTTCTTAAACAGTGAAGCCAGATAGTGTGGATGGATCCGCTGAAGGTTCCTTTGCAGCAACCCATGTGTTTTTGGGGTACTGCTCAGGTTTCCAGTAAGAGCCATCAGCATTCATTTTCCTTTCGAACCCAACACCCTCTTTCCTAGGGTTTCGGTTCATAATCTGCCTTTTGAGGACATCACATAGTGTCTGATGCCCTTTGAGACTTTTGTACATCCCTGTTTCAAGCAGTGTCTTCAACCTAGCATTCTCATCAGCAATAGCAGTGGTATCCTCAGCAGAGGGGTTAGTTACCACATCAACAGTTGAAGATATTGCAATAGTAGCAGCAGTAGAACATTCAGCAACAGAAGTAGCGTTATCACGCTCAATGCATTTAAGACATGGTGGTTCAAATCCTTCCTGAGCTGAACTGATCTGTTCGGCGCGAAGTGACTCGTTTTCCTTTTGAAGATCTTCATGAGCCGCTCTCAATTTCTCAAGATCTTGCTTCCTTTGAAGATAATCATAGGAAAGCCTTTCATGAGTTGTTGAGAGCGTTTCATGACGACTTTCAAGTTCCTCATACTTAACATGAAGATTTTTTATGTCTTCAATTAAGGACTGAGATCGAGTCATTTCAGCGTCTACCAGATCATCACTTTTGTCTAACAGTTTTTGAATGTTTTCCATAGCTTTTTGTTGTTCAGTTGCAATTTTAGCAAGTGTTTTGTAGCTGGGTTTGGAACCACAATCAGAGTCATCGTCACTAGATGTTTGATAGTGAGTAGTGCGTGTGTTTACCTTGGCACCGCGTGCCATGAAGCAGTAGGAAGGAGCGGAGTAGTCCTTGTCATTTACATCGATGTCGGTGATGAAGTCATTGTCTTCAGTGTTGAAGATGGACTTGGCAACGTATGCTGTAGCCAGACTCGCAACGCCAGAACGGACTCCTCCTCAGACTCCACCTCCGCCTCCTTAGAAGCGGACTCCTCCTCAGAATCCATTTCCTTGCCAACAAACACACGTGCCTTGCCAGATGAGCTCTTCTTGTGTGATGAAGACTTGGAGGAAGACTTGGAAGAAGACATGTAGTGGCCAGGTTTCTTGCAATTGTGACATGTTCTCTTCTTGTAGTCATGAGCAGAAGCTTCATCATTACTTGAGCTTGATCATGAAGACTTTCTGAAGCCTTTCTTCTTGGTGAATTTTTGGAACTTCTTCACAAGCATAGCAAGCTCCTTTCCAATGTCTTCAGGATCATCAGAACTGCTGTCAGATTCTTCTTTAGATGAGGAGACAGCCTTTGCCTTCAAGGCACAAGTTCGCCCATAGTTGGGACCGTAGATGTTTCTTTTCTCAGAAAGCTGAAACTCGTGTGTGTTGAGCCTCTCAAGTATGTCAGACGGATCGAGTGTCTTGAAATCAGGACGTTCTTGAATCATCAGGGCTAGGGTGTCAAACGAACTGTCAAGCGATCTCAGGAGTGTCTTGACGACTTCATGCTTGGTGATCTCAGTAGCGCCGAGGGCTTGAAGCTCATTTGTGATGTCAGTGAGTCGATCAAACGTGAGCTGGACATTCTCATTGTCATTTCTCTTGAAGCGGTTGAAGAGGTTGCGAAGGACACTGATTCTCTGATCTCTCTGGGTTGATACGCCTTCGTTGACCTTGGAGAGCCAGTCCCAGACTAGCTTAGATGTTTCCAAAGCACTCACGCGCCATACTGTCCTTTGGTCAGATGACCACAGATGATATTCTTGGCAGTAGAGTCCAGTTGAACGAACTTCTTGACAACAGCAGCAGTGACACCTTCTCCAGCCTTGGGAACGCCGTTCTTGACGACATACCATAGGTCGACATCAATGGCTTCAAGATGCATGCGCATCTTATTCTTCCAGTAGGGATATTCAGTACCATCAAAGACGGGGCACGCAGCGGAGACTTTAATTATCCCTGCAGTCGACATAGCTAAAACTCCAGGTGGTTAAACCGAATCACACAGAACAAGGGAGTACCTTGCTCTGATACCAATTGAAAGTGCTAGTGATCGACTAGAGGGGGGGTGAATAGGCGATTTTTATGAAAGTCTTCAAACATGTAAGTTTCGAAGACAAACGATAGAAATAAACCTATTACCATGCGGCGGAAGGTAGACTACACTAGGAAAACCATAGTCAAGTATTCAATGAAGTGAAAGCACAATGACTAATAGCAGCTACGCAGTAAGGATCAGTGTCGGTGTCAAAACCGGCGGATCTCGGGTAGGGAGTCCCGAACTGTGCGTCTAGGCCGGATGGTAACAGGAGGCAAGGGACATGAAGTTTTACCCAGGTTCAGGCCCTCTCGATGGAGGTAAAACCCTACGTCCTGCTCGATTAATATTGATGATGTGGGTAGTACAAGAGTAGATCTACCACGAGATCAGAGAGGCTAAACCCTAGAAGCTAGCCTATGGTATGATTGTTGATGTGTGTTGTCCTACGGACTAAAACCCTCCGGTTTATATAGACACCGGAGAGGGTTAGGGTTACATAGAGTCAGTTACAATGGTAGGAGATCTGAACATCCGTATCGCCAAGCTTGCCTTCCACGCTAAGGAAAGTCCCTTCCGGACATGGGACGGAGTCTTCAATCTTGTATCTTCATAGTCCAGGAGTCCAGCTCGAAGGTATAGTTCGACTATCCGAACACCCCCTAATCCAGGACTCCCCCAGTAGCCCCTGAACCAGGCTTCAATGACGAAGAGTCCGGCGCGCAGATTGTCTTCGGCATTGCAAGGCGGGTTCCTCCTCCAAGTACTTCATAGAAGATTTTGAACACAAAGATAGTGTTCGGCTCTGCAAAATAAGCGTCCACATATTGCCATAGAGAGAATAATATTTACACAAATCTAATCTGTTGACGTATTCTGTAGCGCGACACACCACGACCAAGCCTTTATCCGAATCGTTTCATTATCCCACTTCAGCACGTTATGCGAGGCAGTTTCCTTGGCACGTCTTGTCAAAGAAGAGATCGTGTCCCTTTATTCCGGGATTCTCATCAATACGGGTGTGGGTAACCCAACCGCGCCTTTGATTACGGCGCTTGGAGATAAGCGAGTTTTACCAGGCTGGTGGGGACATGTAGTTGCATCCACCCATATAAGGGGATAAGGATCCACCCTTTCACCCACGCCTTCTTCCTCCTTTGCCTATCCATTCTTGCGCACTCGAGCTCCAGCGCCCAAGTCCGCACTACCACCTCAACCTTCTCCAGTCATGTCCGGAGCGGGAGGAAAGTGGATGGTCTCCTCCGTCATGGAGGGACACATCAAAAAGCTGAGGAAGGCCGGATATCTGGCTAGCGACATCGCGCACCGGCTTCCCGAAAAGGGGCAGCTCATCCCCAGTCCTAGGCCCCATGAGAGGGTGGTATTCCTCCCCCATTTCCTCCGCGGACTGGGCTTCCCTCTGCATCCATTTGTCCCGGGGCTCATGTTCTACTACGGCCTGGATTTCCATGATCTGGCCCCGAACTTCGTCCTCAACATCTCGGCATTTATTGTCGTGTGCGAGGCGTTCCTCCGCATCCGCCCCCATTTCGGCCTATGGCTTAAGACTTTCAACGTCAAGCCAAAGGTGGTGCGCGGCAGCCAGGCAGAGTGCGGTGGTGCCATGATTGGCAAGATGGCCAACGTCCTGTGGCTCGAGGGCTCCTTTGTGGAGACCCTGAAGGGGTGGCAATCAGGGTGGTTTTATGTCACCGAGCCGCGCGACACCAAATGGATTGCACCCCCTGAGTTTCGATCTGGCCCCCTATGCGGCTCACCTCCTGGAAGGAGACAGGCCTGTCTTGGGGTAAAAAAGGGGAGCTGACCGGACTCCAAACATGCATCCAAACCCTGGTGGACAAGAAGCTCAAGCTTGTCAACGTAGTCCAGGTTATGCTCATCCGCCTGATCCTCCCGTGTCAACGACGGGCCTTCAACCTGTGGGAGTTCGACCCGGCGCAGTATCAAACTCTAAACAGGCTCTTTGACACGACGTACGAAGATGCCTGGAGGATGCTTTTCAAGGGCGCCGAGGCTCCCGCATCCGCTGCCGAGGATCGTGGATTCAGTACTCAGCATCACGCTCATGCGATAAGCTGTTTTTGTCCTTTTACAGGGTATCCGTTTTTCATAGTTTGACTCTATGCGGGATCTGAGTTCCCTTATCTTTGATAGGATTGGGTGGTGATGTCCGGACAGATCAACTGTCCGGCTCCTCTGCCCGAAGGCCCAGCGGACGCTCGCTTGGTGAAGCTGCTGGTTCCGGCGCCCTATGTGGTGCCGGAGAAGAAGGCCATGAAAAGGGCCACGGGGACTCGAAAGAGTGCCCGGCGACAGGAGGTGTCGGATTCGTCATCCGACGGTCCTGAAGCGCCTTCCTCTCGTGAAGACGAGGAGGAAGAAGAAGAGACCTCTCCCCCTCCAGCGGGAGGAGAGAAGAAAAGGAAGGCCGCCCTCTCTGAGGAGGCCGGAGGGTCCAAGAAGGGGAAAACCCTTCCTTCGGACTGCTCCACCGACGCCGCCGACGACGAAGAGGAGTGGCAGCCCAGGGCCAAGCCCCTGGCGAAATCGTAAGTATCCGGATACCGGAGTGACTCATAGTATTTGTTTATTGCACAGCTTTCCCTTATGTCGAATGTGTTTATGCATCCCACCCAAAGACCGGCTTGACGCGTCGTCGAGCTCCTCACTGGACTCGTCGGAGGTGAACTCGCTTCCGACGGCTTCCTCCCCCCATCCTACAGGCAACACCGAAGTGTTGTCCCAACAGGTTCCCAGTAGGGAGGAGGTGGTCTTGGAGGCGCCGCAAGGCGACCTCCCGGACTCCAGGAGTAAAGGGGAGGAAACCCCCTAGGGCTCCAAGTCCGGCTTAAGGCCGAACACCGCTCCGGAATCTTCAAAGGTTCCAGAGTCCAGCGGGCGACCTCCTTCCAAGAGGAGCAAGCCTACCGTGTCGGTGACCCCCGTCCAACCGGGGGCGCCGGACAATCTGTTGGAGGTGCTCAAAGGCGCCTCCATAGAAGAGGAGCACCGCACTATTATGCGTGCGGTGGTCCAGAAGGTTCAGTCCGCCAAGAGCGGACTGACTGAAGCTTGTACTAGCCTTTTGACAGGCTTTGAGGTAAGTAAATAATGTGTAAATAATATTACCGCATAGAAAGTAGCCCCTAATGCTCTATTGGGCGTTCGTGAAGAAAAGCCGGATAAAGGATCAAAAATTCGCAGGAGTCTAACAAAGGAGTCAATATGCGTATGCGGGCTTCTCTGCTGGCGTCCGCCGCACTGACTGCGGAAGTGGACACACTGAAGCAGAGCCTCAAGAAGTCCAAGCAAGAGCTCAGGCGTGCCAAGAAGCAGCTCGAGGAGAAGGAAGGTAAGAAATACCTTGGTTGAATGTGTATATAAAAAAGGTGCAATTGCAAGAACTGACAGGATTAACATGGCTATTTGTAGGGGCCACATCTGAGGTGGCGACCCTTAAGCAGGCGTTGCTCGAGGCCGAGAAGAGTGCGGCCGCGGAGCGCACCGAGCGGGAGAGGTATGAGGCCGAGGTTGGCAAGGTGCGGCAAGAGCTCCAGGTTCTCATGAAGAAACATGAGAGTTTGGAGCTTGACTCGAAGGCGCGAGCGTCCGAGCTCGCGGCGGCTATTGAAAATGCCAAGTCTTCCAAGGCCGAATCCCAGAAGACCCTCCAGGAGTTGGATGAGGTGAAGAAAATAGCGGCGGGTAAGGCAGTCTTTATGCAAAGTAAACACATAAACGTGAGTTACTTGATACTTACCCGAATCCGGAACTCTCCAGGGGCATTTGCAGATCTTCCCCGGAGTGTATCTAATGCCGCCACATTCTATCGAGCCGAGGAGGGAAGCTCGACGGAGAAGGTGTTCTGGTCTCAGTATGCTGAGGCCGGACACCCCGTGCCCCTGAGCGACCAGCTGAAGCAGCTGGTCGAGCTCCACAAGGTGGCCGAACAGGACATGAAGGGCCTCCTAGTTCGGCTGTGGCCTGGAGAGGCTCTGCTTGGGAGCTATTTCGGGCTGGTGCGGCAGCTGGTGGAGGCCTGTCCAAGGCTCAAAGTCATCAAGCGCTCCGTCTGTATTGAAGGTGCCCGTAGGGCCTTTGCCCGTGCCAAGGTGCACTGGGGCAGGCTGGATGCGGAGAAGCTGTTGAAGGACGGGCCGCCAGCAGGGAAGGAGCATCACAAGCCCGAAAATTACTATAAGGTTGTTCTGAAGGGTGCCCGCCTTGTGGCGGATGAATGTACTAGGGATGTAATTTTTGATTAAAACTCGCTCATTTGTGTCCTGTGCGCTGAAAACTTGTTCATATGCGCTGAGCAATGCTGCTTGAATTTAAAATATTACCTTTTGTGCGGCTGTTTATCAATACTGAGAGATGGCGAGTCGTCGGCTTCTGCCCCCTTGCCACTAGTGCTGGGGTGTTCAGGGATAAATTTGGGCGCTCTTTTTCCCATGTTTGGGTCCGTCGAGGGAGGCGCTCAGCCCGACGAACGAGGCAATCGGACTATAATGCGTGAACACTCTCACTTAGCCATAGAATTATACAATTTTAAATTTCGGCGAAGCCCCTAGTATTCGGAAGACCGAGTTCGGGGCGCTATCCACGCCTTGGCCGGATAGAGCCGACTCGTCTCCCTAAGCGGCATAAGCCTTTAGGGACTCGAAAAAACCTCTCGAACAGCGACCAACTCTCGCTTCATCATGACAGTCAGTTTTAGCTTTCTCCACTGAGGTGCTCGTCCCAGCTCAACTGGGGCACAATCGCAGTGGTTCTCCTAGTGCTACTTTAGCCGATATAGCGGAACGTAAGGCACCAAAACATAGGAGCTGGGCAAACCCAACTATTGACCCAAGACATGATTCGGAGCCGATGCATATAATGCTATAAGTTCGGGGTGCGGCACTTGTGAAAGTGTTCGGACTTCTCACACCACATTGAGGGGTGCTAAAAAGCCCCTGGCGTATTTTGGCCGTACCAAGTTGTACGGGTGCAACATGTCATTAAGGAACATTTACTTATAAAAAGATAGTGCAAAAATAGACAAAAGCTATGCATTGTTTATTAGAAATAGCTGCGATCAAAGCAGAACGATACAGGTAATGCGATAAACGAAAAGTTGGACTATTTAACATGTCTGCTCCAGGGGCAAGCTGCGGAATAGTATGCGAAACAGGTATACTGCTCGTGATAGGGACCACCTGGGTTTTCCGTAATGCGGCATGGCTTGTCTGCTTCCCTAGTTCTTGCATCGTTTGTGCGGCAATTGAACTGCCGAATAGGCCTTCCGAAGAGTAGAGTCCTGGAAGTAAGAGAAAAGTAAAAAATTGGCAGCCCCTGGTGCGGTTTAAGCCGTGTTTTGGGCGTGCCGTGATGGTGCCCCTCCCCCTATGCCCATGGTATTTCTAGAGCGTAATTATGTACGCGAAGTACTGGCGTCGCCTTTTTGCTACGGTTGGGGTTGGGGACGCATTGCTACGCCTGCTCGGAACATGCCAGGTGGTCTTGTTGCAGGTTACTCCGGGCGCGCTTGACGATGTTCGGACGTTTAATGGCCAGACTGGAGAACTGCTTGGAGAGGCTGCTTTGTACTTCCGCTGCAAGGGCCGCCGTGTGCTCCTTCGTTCGGAGGGAGCGTTCGGTGTTTCCATTGACCGTAATTACTCCACGAGGGCCTGGCATCTTTAGCTTAAGGTATGCGTAGTGTGGTACCGCATTGAATTTGGCGAATGCGGTTCGTCCGAGCAGTGCATGATAGCCACTGTGGAATGGGACTATGTCGAAGACCAATTCCTCACTTCGAAAATTATCCGGAGATCCGAATGCCACTTCAAGTGTGACTGAGCCTGTACAGTTGGCCTCTACATCTGGTATTACGCCTTTAAAGGTCGTTTTGGTGGGCTTAATCCTCGAGGGATCGATGCCCATTTTTCGCACTGTATCCTGGTAAAGCAGGTTCAGGCTGCTGCCGCCGTCCATGAGGACTCTAGTGAGATGAAATCCGTCAATAATTGGGTCTAGAACCAATGCGGAAAATCCGCCATGACGGATGCTAGTGGGATGGTCTCTTCGATCAAAGGTGATCGGGCAGGAGGACCATGGGTTGAACTTTGGGGTGACTGGCTCTACCGCGTATACGTCCATTAACGCGCGCTTCTGCTCCCTTTTTGGGACATGGGTGGTGTATATCATGTTCACCGTCCGCACTTGTGGGGGGAAACCCTTCTGTCCATTGTTGTTCGGCGGCCGGGGCTCCTCGTCGTCATCGCTATGCAGCCCCTTGTCTTCATTGTCGGCACTTAGCTTGCCTGCCTGCTTGAACACCTAACAATCCCTGTTGGTGTGATTGGCCGGCTTTTCGGGGGTGCCATGTATTTGGCACAAGCAGTCGAGTATTCGGTCCAAGCTGGACGGGCCCCTAGGATTCCTTTTGAATGGCTTTTTCCGCTGACCGGGTTTAGGGCCTCTGAATCCGGCATTAACTGCCGTATCCTCAGCATTGTCGCCGTTAACGTGGCGCTTCTGCTTGTTGCGACGCGACCTGCCACTAATGTCCCTAGTGTCCGAACTACCAGGGTTCTTGGTCATATTGTTGCTGCGAGCGAGCCAGCTGTCTTCTCCCGCGCAAAAGCGGGTCATGAATGTCGTGAGTGCTGCCATGGATTTCGGCTTTTCCTGTTCAAGGTGCCGGGCCAGCCACTCATCACGGATATTGTGCTTGAAGGCTGCTAGGGCCTCAGCATGCGGACAGTCAACTATTTGATTTTTCTTTGTTAGGAACCATGTCCAGAATTGCCTGGCCGATTCCTCTGGCTGTTGAATTACGTGACTTAGGTCATCGGCGTCTGGGGGTCGCAGATAAGTGCCCTGGAAATTGTCGAGGAATGCGGCTTCCAGGTCTTCCCAACAACTGATTGATCCTGTTGGCAAGCTGTTGAGCCAATGCCGAGGTGGTCCTTTAAGCTTGAGTGGGAGGTATTTGATGGCGTGAAAATCGTCGCCGCGGGCCATGTGGATATGAAGGAGATAATCCTCGATCCATACCGCAGGGTCTATTTTGCCATCATATGATTCGATGTTTACGGGTTTGAAACCCTCGGGGATTTGATGATCCATTATTTCGTCTATAAAGCACAGTGGGTGTGCGGCGCCTCTGTACTGGGCGATATCATGACGTAGCTCCAATGAGTTTTGTCTACTGTGTTCGGCCCTGCCGAATTTGTGGCCGGCGTGACAGTTACCGTCTCGAGCCATGGGGTGCCCACGCGATCCGTAGATCGATCGTGTTTGCCTTGCCTTGTCCTCCAGCATGTCTCGTAAGTCCAGCGCATATTGCCGTGCCTTGGTACGGGGTGCGGCTTGAGTGGAGGGCCGGGAGGCCTCTCTGTCGCGGCCATGAGGTGGCCGTTCGGCCGTATCAAGTGCTTCCTCCTCTAATTGGGGTAGCAACCTGCGCTTTGGGTAACTCTTGGAGGGGCGTTCGAGTTTATGCTCTTCGGCCGCAAGGACTTCGGTCCATCTGTCAACCAGCAAATCTTGATCAGCTCGGAGCTGTTGCTGTATTTTCTTGAGGCTTCTTGCCGTGGCCATAAGCCTACGTTGGAAACGCTTTTGCTCGACGAGATCCTCTGGCACGACGAATTCGTCGTCGTCGAGGCTTGCCTCGTCTTCGGAGGGAGGCATATAATTATCGTCCTCGACCTCCCTGTCTGCCGCTCTCTCATGAGGGCTGGTTTATCCATCCTCCTGTGCTAAACCTTACTAGAGGGGGTTTTCTTCGGCACTCTCCGGAGTATTATTATCTCCCGTGCTGGAATCACCGTTTTTGTGTTGGCGGGATTTTGAGCGGCACCGCTAACGCTGGCGCTTGGGCTGTTTCTTCGAGGGGTCATCCTCCGCTTTTCCGTCGCCCTCTCCCTCTTTGGGGGTGTCCACCATGTATATGTCATATGACGAGGTGGCTTTCCAGGGCCTAGTAGGCGCTGGTTCTTCATCATCTCCTTCATCGGCATCCATACCATCGATGTCTTCGGAGTCGAAGTCGAGCATGTCGGTTAAGTCGTCGACAGTGGCTACAAAGTGGGTGGTGGGTGGGTTTTGAATTTCTTCATCGTCCGTACCCCAACCTTGCTGACCGTAATCCGGCCAGGGCTCTCCTGATAAAGAGAGAGACTTCAGTGACTTCAGGATATCGCCGAAAGGAGAGTGCTGGAAGACGTCCGCGGCAGTGAACTCCATGATCGGCGCCCAATCGGATTCGACCGGCAGGGGCGCAGAGGGTTCGGAGTTCGGAGAAGAATCCGGCTCCGTGGAGTCACGAGTCTCGCAGAGTACGGGGCTGGTGTTCGGCTCAACCGCCGTTGGGATCACAGCCCCCGAGGTGGCGTCCAACCGCCCATCCTCGATCGGCGCGGTCGGCTCCGAACTAAGGGTCAGAGCCGATGCGGGTGCGGCCTCTAGGGCACTGTTCGGCGGCAGAGCTAGATCATGCTTGTCATGACAGTGTGGCGCGCTCGGCGGTGGTTCGAGTCCGTCGAAGATCAAGTCCCCGTGGATGTCCGCCGTGTAGTTTAAATTTCCGAATCTGATCTGACGGCCAGGGGCGTAGCTTTCGATCCGCTCTAGATGGCCAAGTGAATTGGCCCACAGTGCGAAGCCGCCAAAGACGAAGATCTGTCCGGGGAGGAAGGTCTCACCCTGGACTGCATCGCCATTGATGATCGTAGGAGCCATCGGGCCTGACGGCGACGGCACAGAGGAACTCTCAATGAAAGCACCAATGTCGGTGTCAAAACCGGCGGATCTCGGGTAGGGGGTCCCGAACTGTGCGTCTAGGCCGGATGGTAACAGGAGGCAAGGGACACGAAGTTTTACCCAGGTTCGGGCCCTCTCGATGGAGGTAAAACCCTACGTCCTGCTCGATTAATATTGATGATGTGGGTAGTACAAGAGTAGATCTACCACGAGATCAGAGAGGCTAAACCCTAGAAGCTAGCCTATGGTATGATTGTTGATGTGTGTGTTGTCCTACGGACTAAAACCCTCCGGTTTATATAGACACCGGAGAGGGTTAGGGTTACATAGAGTCGGTTACAATGGTAGGAGATCTGAACATCCGTATCGCCAAGCTTGCCTTCCACGCTAAGGAAAGTCCCTTCCGGACACGGGACGGAGTCTTCAATCTTGTATCTTCATAGTCCAGGAGTCCGGCTCGAAGGTATAGTTCGGCTATCTGAACACCCCCTAATCCAGGACTCCCTCAATCAGGTAGGAAGATACTGTGTAGCCAATTAGAACAAGTAATCACTCAGTGAAGCCAAATGGTGATGCAATCGTACAATGACTTCACAAGGACTAACACTAACTAAAGGGAAGGGAAGGAAGAAACCAGTGACTCGTTGAAGACAATGATTTGTTGGACCAGTTCTAGTTGCTGTGACAACTGTACGTCTAGTTAGGGAGGCTGAGATTCAACTCAGAAGATGTCGTCTTCACCTTATTCCCCTTGAGCTAAGGACACCCAGTCCTCGCCCAATCACTCTGGTAAGTCTTCAAGGTAGACTTCCAAACCTTCACAGACTTCGTTCACCGGCGATCCACAATGACTCTTGGATCCTCAAACGCAATGCCTAACCGGCTGGAGGTTTCACAGTCCTCAAGTGTAATAAGTCTTCAGATCACACAGACAGGAAGACTTAAGTGATGCCTAACACACTTTGGCTCTGGGTGGTTAGGGCTTTATCCTCTCAAGGATTTCTCTCTCAAAGGCTTCGAGGTGGGTTGCTCTCAAACGACAAAAGCCGCGCGTGCTTTAACTCTGAGCAGCCAACCGTTTATGGTTGTAGGGGGTGGGCTATTTATAGCCACTGGGCAACCCGACCTGATTTGTCCGAAATGACCCTGGGTCACTAAGGAACTGACACGTGTTCCAACGGTCAGATTTCAAACACACACGGCAACTTTACTTGGGCTACAAGCAAAGCTGAATTATCCAACTCTGGACAAGATTTGCTCTCAAAGTCTTCACTCGAAGACATAGGATTTTGGTTAAGCATCACTTCAGTCATTCTGACTGGTTCTCTTGGACCCCACTTAACAGTACGGTGGCTCCTATGACTCAACAAAGAAAAACACAGAACTACGAAACTGCTAAGTCTTCGCACTCCATAGTCTTCACGCGATATCTTCTCTTGTTATAGTCTTCAATGTGAATGTCTTCACATACCACCTTTGACTTCAATGTATTCATACATTTTTAGGGGTCATCTCTGGTAGGAAAACCGAATCAATGAGGGACTTCTACCTGTTTTATCCTGCAATTCTCACAAACACATTAGTCCCTCAACTAGGTTTGTTGTCAATACTCCAAAACCAACTAGGGGTGGCACTAGATGCACTTACACAAACGCATAGGCGGATATGCCGAAGAGTGTCACGGATGCCGCCCAATTCTTTCGGGCCTAGGAGGGGTACGCAACGAAGAAGCTGTTCTGGTCGCAGTTTGCGGGGCATGAGCGTCCTGCACTGCTAAATGACCAGATGGCACAATGGGCGGAGCTGCACAAGATGTCCAGCGCGGCCATGAAGGACGTAATAGTCCGGTTGTGGCCGACCTAAGCCGTTCTGGACAGCTACTTCGGCCTTGAGCAGCATCTCATCGATGCGCTGCCCCGAATCGACGCCGTCAAGATGTTGTCCTGCGTAGAAGGAGCGCGAAGGGCCTTCGCCCATGTTAAGAGTGCACAGGGCGAAGATGAAGGCCGAAAAGGTGGCAGTTGAGGGCCCGCCCGAGAGCAAGGACCATCGCACATCGGAGCGCTATTTTGAGGACGTACTAAAAGGTGCATGCCTTGTAGAAGTCCAATGCTCAAAGGATGTAGTGTCCGAGTAAATGAGTCCGAACTATTCGGGAGTTTGTATTATGAACTAAGGCTTTTGTAATATATTCATGCCTTTATGAAAGGTTGTATCCTCCTGTGCGGACGTTTTTATATCTGAGAGTTCCCAGTGTTCGGCTTCAACCCCCATGTAGATACTACTGGGGTGTTCGGAATTGCGCATGAGTACACTTATACCAACGTCTTGGTCCATGAAGGAGGTGTCAGTGCGGTGAACCAGGCAATCACACTATGCGGTTTTATTGCTCCCACTTAGCCATAGGAGTTTGACAATGGGTCTACAATGTAGCCCCTGGTGTGTACATGGCTATCCCAATGCGGATGCGTTGCATATGTGACCGGAGAACGGTCCTTCGTGTAATACGGAAAAAATCGCTAAAGATTTTAACAAGTCACCGAGTGGCTGACCAGCTCTCTCCGCATCATGACAGTCAGTTTTTGGCTTTCTCTACTAAGATGCTTAACCGGACAAACTAGAAACACAATCGCAGTAGTTCTCCCTTTACTACCCTAGCCGATCAGATGGAATGTAAGGTAGCAAACACAGGAGCCGGGCAACCCAACTATTGACCAAAGACATGATTCCGAGCCGATGCATATAGTGACGAGCTCGGGACGCCGAATTGTGCTATGAAGCTATTCGGACTTTTTGTTTGGCAACATATGTGTTGCCATATAGAGCTCCTGGCAATTTGTGCCGAGGTGTGTTCGTGAGACAACTAAAAAAGACGTAATAAAGTCTATAAGTAAAGACGATACCAAAGAAGAATTTGGTTTACCGGAATCTAGTTGATACGTCAAAACGTAATCTTACAGAGGGTACCATAATCACCAAGGTCATTTTACATGCCGGGGGTCTAAGGCTAAGGAAAAAGCTTTATACAGGTTCTTGAGTGAAGTTGTGGTCTACAAAGTCCTTTGCACCTTCCTACTGCACGTCTGCGCCGCTCTCGCCTGAGTAAGAAAAGATTCCTTGAGAGGAATGGTTTTCAACTATTTGTACGGAACCGGGCTTGGAGAGAGTCCTTAATTATGAGTCCGTAGGATGAGTAGGTTTTAATGCACCTATGGTAAAAAATAAAAAATAATTAAAGAAAAGGGGAAGGCCGTATAGGGCCATGCCGTACTATAGGCATGTTCATATTGTGCCTCCGCTGATGCCCAAGGTACTTTGAGTGCGTAATTATACATGCGCGGTACGGCTTTCATGGATATACATGGTGATCGACGGAGGCAAAGCTACTAATCCAGCTCTGGAATTGCTGAGCTGTTAGTATGCGGAATTGGCTGGCCTTGTGTAATAGAGTCCGGCGGCTTAATAGCCGATGAGGTGTGCGGCTTGACAGGGCCGCTTTGTACTTCGGCCACAATGGTCGTGGTATGCTCCTCAGTATGGAGGGAGCGTTCCGTGTTTCCATTGATTGTAATGACGCCACGTGGACCGAACATCTTAAGCTTTAGATAGGCGTAGTGTGGGACCGCGTTGAAGCGGGCGAAAGCGGTTCGTCCGAGCAGTGCATGATAGCCACTGCGGAACGGGACGACGTCGAAGGTCCAGTCTTCGCTTTGGAAGTTGTCCGGCAAACCGAAGACGACTTCCAATGTGATTGAGCTTGTGCAGCGGGCCTCTACACAAGGTATTATTTCCTTAAAGGTAGTTTTAGTGGGCTTGATTCTTGACGGATCGATGCCCATTTTGCGGACAGTGTCTTGATAAAGTAGATTGAGACTGCTGCCGCCGTCCATGAGGACTCGCGTGAGATGGAATCCATCGATGATTGGATCGAGGACCAGAGCTGTCGAACCTCAGTGACGGATACTGGTTGGGTGGTCCTTTCGATCGAAGGTGATCGGGCAAGCCGACCATGGGTTGAATTTTGAGGTGACCGACTCTATGGCGTAGACGTCCCGTAGTGCATGCTTACGCTCCCTCTTAGGGATATGTGTGACATATATCATATTCACTGTTTTTACCTCGGGGGGAAATTGCTTCTGTCCCCCTTTGTTCGGTTGACGAGGCTCTTGGTCATCGTCGTCGCTGGGCGACCCTTTCCCCTTGTGTTCGGCGTTGAGTTTGCCGGCCTATTTCAAGACCCAACAATTTCTGTTGGGTGTGATTGGCGGGCTTATCGGGGGTGCCATGAATCTGGCAAGGCCGATCAAGTATTCGGTCTAAACTGGATGGGCCATCTCTATTTGCCTTGAATGGCTTCTTCCGTTGACCGGGTTTGGAGCCACTGAATCCAGCGTTGACCGCTGTGTCTTGGGTTCCTTCGTTACTATTTTGATGCTTGTGCTTGTTGCATCATGGCTTGCCATTGCCATCCCTAGGTTCGGAGGTACCAGGGTCGCTGGTGCTATTGCTTCTACGAGCAAGCCATCTATCCTCTCTCGCGCAAAAGCGGGTCATAAGTGCGGTAAGGGCTGCCATGGACTTCGGTTTTTCTTGGCCGAGGTGTCGGGCGAGCCACTCATCTCGAACGCTATGTTTGAAGGACGCGAGGGCTTCGGCGTCCGAACAATCCACAATCTAGTTCTTTTTGATTAAGAACCTAGTCTAGAGTTGTCGGGCTGATTCTCTGGGTTGCTAGATTATGTGACTAAGATCATCGGCGTCTGGGGGCCGAACATAGGTACCTTGGAAGTTATCTCTGAATGCGTCCTCCAAGTCTCCCCAGCTACCAATAGAGTTTTCTGGTAGGCTGTTCAGCCAGTGTCGTGCTGGCCCCTTGAGTTTTAGGGGGAGGCACTTGATGGCATGTAGATCATCATTGCATGCCATGTGAATGTGGAGAAGAAAATCTTCAATCCATACTACAGGATCTGTTGTGCCATCGTATGATTCAATGTTGACGGTTTTAAACCCTTCTAGGAACTGGTGCTCCATTACCTCATCGGTGAAGCATAGGGGGTGTGCGGCGCCTCTGTATTGGGCGACGTCACGGAACAGTTCGGATGAAGTCCGTATGCGGTTTTCGGCCCTAGTGGGGTTGTGTTTGTCACGCCAGGCTTGATGGCCGTCTTCTCGCGCTTGGGCACGCCCCCCTTGATCCGTAGATTGACCTGGTCTGGCCGGCTCTACTATCCAGGTCCTGACATAGGTCATAAGTGTATCCCCGAGCTGTTGTTTCTCTGCTTTTACAGTGAGGTGGTGCGGGTTGGTGTTCGGTTTGAGTTCCCGTTCTGTCTCGGCCCCATGGTGGTTGGTCAGGTCTGTCAGTCACATTACGCACAGGTGGTATGGGCTCCAACGCCTCATCGTCGAATTGGGGTAGCATTTTACGCTTCAGGTAACTCTTTGTTGGGCGTTCCAGGCCGTATTCTTCGGCTGCCAGGAATTAGTCCATCTATCGTTGAGCAGATCTTGGTCAGCTTGGAGCTACTGCTGCTTTTTCTTTAGGATTCTCGTAGTGGCTATTAGCTGGCACTTAAAGCGCTCTTGTTCGAGGGGTTCCTCTGGCACGATGAAATCTTCATTGCCGAGGTTCACGCCGTCCTCGGAGAGTGGTAGGTAGTTGCTATCCTCCGAGTCTTTGTTCCCTGCTTGATCATCAGGGTCAATTTGCCCGTCCTCCTGATCATCCTGTTCGGATGTTGGTTCGGTGGGGTCTTCTTGGTCTTTGGCGTTTTTCGGAGTGTCATCATCTCTGGTGCCGGTGTTGCTGTCTTTTTCGCGACGCGATTTAGAGCGGCGCTGCTGACGTCGATGCTTTGGTGGTATCTCAGGAGGTTCGTCCTTGACTGGATCCTTTTCATCATCACCGTTGCCTGCTTTAGGTGTGCCCACCATGTACACGTCGTATGAGGAAGTGGCCGTCCAACATCCAGTGAACGGCAGGTTTTGGACCTGCTCCTCTCTGGCATCGTCGTCCATACCGTCGATGTCTTCGGAGGCATAGTCGAGCATGTTGGTTAGATCGTCGACAATGGCTATGAAGTGGGCGGTGGGTGGGAAGTAAAATTCCCTATTTTCAGCCCCTAGTCTGGGCTGTGCGTTATTCGGAAGTGGTTCCTCTGTGATAGCGAGGGATCTCATTAAGTCCAGAGCCTCGTTCAAGAGCGAGGTTTGTATAGGGACAGAAGTTCCCGGGCCGAGCTTGCATGACACAGACTTCGAGGATACAGAGCCAGTGTCCGGAGAAGAGTTCGGTCTTGAGATGACCATCGGTGACACTATTCTCTACGGTTCTCCTGTGTTGAGCCCTGTGGCCGTAGAGGGTATGGCGGGCTCTAGACTCCCGTCTTCGGACCTGGTGACGCGCTCCGGATCTAAGGCCGAAGCGGTGGCTGGGGCCGCAAATCCTTGGAGGATCAAGTCTCCTCGGATATCAGTGACATAGTTCAGATTTTCGAAACTGATCCGGTGACCAGGGGTGTAGCTATCGATCTGCTCCAGGTGGCCAACTGAGTTGGCGCGCATTGCGAAGCCGCCAATATGAAGATCTGGCCGGGGAGAAAAATCTCCTTCCCGGCAGCATTATTGTAGATGATCGATGTGAAGGAAATATGCCCTAGAGGCAATAATAAAGTTGTTATTTATATTTCCTTATAGCATGATAAATGTTTATTATTCATGCTAGAATTGTATTAACCGGAAACTTAGTACATGTGTGAATACATAGACAAAATAGAGTGTCCCTAGTATGCCTCTACTTGACTAGCTCGTTAATCAAAGATGGTTAAGTTTCCTGACCATAGACATGTGTTGTCATTTGATGAATGGGATCACATCATTAGAGAGTGATGTGATGGAGAAGACCCATCCATTAGCTTAGCATAAATGATCGTTTAGTTTTATTGCTACTGCTTTCATCATGACTTATACATGTTCCTCGGACTATGAGATTATGCAACTCCCGAATACCGGAGGAACACCTTGTGTGCTATCAAACGTCACAACGTAACTGGGTGATTATAAAGATGCTCTATAGGTGTCTCCGATGGTGTTTGTTGAGTTGGCATAGATCGAGATTAGGATTTGTTACTTTGATTGTCGAGGAGGTATCTCTGGGCCCTCTCGGTAATGCAGATCACTATAAGCCTTGCAAGCAATGTGACTAATGAGTTAATTAGAGGATCTTGCATTATGGAATGAGTAAAGAGACTTGCAGGTAACGAGATTGAACTAGGTATGGTGATACCGACGATCGATTCTTGGGCAAGTAACATACCGATGACAAAGGGAACAACGTATGTTGTTATGCGGTTTGACCGGTAAAGATCTTCGTAGAAAATGTAGGAGCCAATATGAGCATCCAGGTTCCGCTATTTTCTATTGACCAGAGATGTGTCTCGGTCATGTCTACATAGTTCTCGAACCCGTAGGGTCCGCACGCTTAATGTTTGATGACGATTTGTATTATGAGTTACGTGATTTGATGTACCGAAGGTTGTTCGGAGTCCCGAATGAGATCACGGACATGACGAGGAGTCTCGAAATGGTGAAGACGTAAAGATCGATATATTGGAAGGCTATATTCTGACATCAGAAAGGTTTTGAGTGATTTGGGTATTTTTCAGAGTACCGGAGAGTTACGGGAATTCACCGGGGGGGGTCAATGGGCCTTCATGGGCCTTGGTGGAAATAGAGGGCAGCAAGGGATCTGTGGTGCGCGCCCCCTCTAGGCCCAAACCGGATTGGTTTAGGGCTTGGGGGCCCCTCTTTCCTTCTCCCCTCCTCCTCTTTCCTTCCCCTCCTAGTTGCACTAGGAAAGGGGGAACCTACTACGAGTAGGAGTAGGATTCCCCCCTTGGGGCGCACCCTATGAGGCCGTGTGGCCCCCTCCCCTTGCTCCTTTATATACGGGGGTAGGGGGCACCTTAGAATTCGCAAGTTGATAGTTGTCTTAGCCGTGTGCATTGCCCCCTCCACCATATTCCACATCGGTCATATCGTCGTAGTGCTTAGGCGAAGCCCTGCGCCGGTAACTTCATCATCACCGTCGCCAGGCCGTCGTGCTGACGAAACTCTCCCTCGGACTCAACTGGATCAAGAGTACGAGGGACGTCATCGAGCTGAACATGTGCTAAACATGGAGGTGCCGTACGTTCAGTACTGAGATCGGTCGGATCGTGAATACGTACGACTACAACAACCGCGTTGTAATAACGCTTCCACTTTCGGTCTACGAGGGTACGTAGACATACTCTTCCCCTCTTGTTGCTATGCATCACCTAGATGGATCTTGCGTGTGCGTAGGATTTTTTTTGAAATTACTGCGTTCCCCAACACGATGGAGCCAGCGAGCCTTTCGACAACAGCACAGTGGAACTCTGAATGAAAGCACCAATGTCGGTGTCAAAACCGGCAGACTCGGGTAGGGGGTCTCAAACTGTGCGTCTAATGATTGAAGGTAACATGAGACAGGGACATGGTGTTTACCCAGGTTCGGGCCCTCCTAACGGAGGTAATACCCTACGTCCTACTTGATTGACTTTGATGAGTATAGGGGTTAGAAGAGTTGATCTACCACGAGATCGTAATGGCTAAACCCTAGATGTCTAGCATGTATGATTATGATTGCCTCCACGTACTAAACCCTCCGGTTTATATAGACACTGGAGGGGGCTACGGTTGTACAGAGTCGGTTTATAGAGAAAGGAATCTTCATATCCGTATGCCAAGCTTGCCTTCCACACCAAGGAGAGTCCCATCCGGACACGGGGGAAAGCCTTCTATCTTGTATCTTCGCAGCCCATTAGTCTGGCCCATGTTACATAGCCCGGACGCCCGAGGACCCCCTAATCCAGGACTCCCTCACATGGCACTTCCTCAAAGTTTTTCATAATCTCTTTTCTTCATGCTCTGAAAGGTTAGCACTAATAATAAAATGATATATATTCTTGTCATCAAGATAAGCATATTTCAAAGTATTAGGCAATTGTTTCAATTCAAACACAGGATCACCCTTTGGTGGTGGAGGGCCTCCAAGAGTTTCAATAGGCATATTGTATTTAAGGATGGGTGGTTGATCAAAGAACATCTTATCTAGATCATTTCCTTGGTCTAGCAAATATTGTTCTAACGGATCAGTAGGAGGTACGACAATAGAAGCAAGATCAATAATTTCATCTTTACTAGACTATTCCTTATCATGAGGTTGTCTATGAAACTTAGAGAAATTAAACTCATGAGATATATAGTGAGTGTTGTTCACATCAATGGATGAGAAATAGACTTGTATCTTGAATCACTCACTATTAATTATGAGATATATTAATTTGAGTGGGAGAAAAATTATGTATTAATTAAGTTTAATAACTAGTGCAAATTAATTATGAATAATGTCTATGTGTAGTTTGCACTATAGTTATAGAATTATGGCTCACAGTTCCACCTTTGTTGTTGAAACTTATTGACTATTATTTATCTGGTTGAAACTTTATATTTGAGAGGATCCTCCTCTAAAAGTGCCAAGAAGGATTTTGTCCTACTGCATGTCTACAATACTCTCTTGTTGATGCGATGGATGAAGAGACTCGTGTCCTTCGATCCAAAAGCTAGAATTGTATTATGGCATGCTTGCTTCCGAGATACCCGAACTTCAAAATGTTTGGGATAGTTATGTGATATTCTTGGACCTGGAAATTGTTTTAGAAACAAACAAAGGTTAAAATATATGTGATATCTAAAGAAGTGTTTTTGTTTGCAAGTTCTGGTGAAGTGTTCAAGTATGACTGACATGCGGAAGATCCGGAAGAACATTAGTCATGTGTTGATAGTGAAAACTTATAGAGAAAGAACAAAAACTGAAGGTTGTAATGAGACTTACGCGCCTAGGGATGTTCAGGGCACATGACACTCTTAAAGTTGATGTTACTTCTAAGAGTAAGAGAAATATTGAAATAAAACTATAAGAGTAAAAGGCAGAAAAAAAGAAGACTGGAATGTCCAGCCGAGGTACGAATGCCATACAAGTTATGAGATGTGGAGATTGTTGGTCAAGTAAAGTGTGATTCTTGAGAATTCTGATTAAATTGTTAAACACTAAAATATTCGAGAATTGTGGTTAAAGGTTGATCAAAAGGATACCAACTCGATTGCATGTTGTTGCGAATCGATGCAAGAATTACTACGGCCTAATAACCAACAAATTAATGAGGTTAAAATATGTGTTGAATTTTTTAATAGTTATTATACTTTTTCATCGATATATCACCTCTAAATTTATTGTCATAATTGATTTTAGAGTTTTTTTACACTCTAGCCCATTGCATAGAAGTTGCAAGGAGCTTGTTCATAAGAGAACAATAGTTGTTCGATGTGATGAACAAAAGGGCCATACTCCTATTGAGAATAGGATGTAAGTTATGAATATTGATGATAGGATTGAACATCCAGAACACTGACGCTAAATGCCGCAAGACAAAAAATACCACATATGTGTGCGGCACTGCATTTAGTCACATTGGGGAAACCCGCATGGAGAAATTCCATAGTGATGGATTTTGGAGTCATAGGATTATGAATCATCTGACACTTGTAACTTTCGTCCAAATAGTGAAGTAAACTAAAATACCGCTCATAGGCCATAAAGAACGAGCAACAAAAGTAATTGGAAATATGCATATTGAGGTATGTAGTCCAATAAGTGTTGTTGCAACCAGCGGATTTATCTATCTTCGAGGATGACTCAAGTAGATATTTCTATTTACTAACTGAGACATAAATCTGGATCTTTTAAAATGTTTCAAAAGATTTTTAGAATGAAGTAGAAATTATTGTAACGAGAAAATTGCATTTCTAGAATTGGATTGCAGATAAGAATTTTTGAAATACAAATTTAGCGAATGTTTGCTGAGCTATAAAACAATTTTATAGCTTGCACCTCCTAGAAATACCACTAGGAATAGAGTGTTCTGAGTAGATGTAATCAAGCTATGTATGACATGGTGAGATCAGAGATAACATCAATTGTTCCAGCAATATACTTTTAATGTGATTCTTTAGAGACTATGGCTTTTTACACTGAAAAAGAGTGCCATCAATTTTTTTGAAATAAGTGCTACTTTGTAGGTTACCCCAAATGGTTGGGCATTCCTCTATCACTATGCCGAGGCAAAGTGTTCTGTCACAGAGTGCAGGAATTTTGATGAAAATGTTTTCTGCAAAAGAGTGAGTGGGAGGATAGTGCAATTCGATGAGATTACATAATCTTTGTGATCAAGTCAAAGAAAAGAAACACTAGAAGTGGTACTAAAATTTCTTACCGTGACTGATACAGAAGGATATAGACTTCGGACGAACATGCAGCTGAACTATACATGTTGGAAAATTCGTACATACCTTCACAGTATGCAAATGAAATAATGTTGAAACAAAGAATGAACCTATAATGCACAGAGAAGCGTTGATGGGCCCTGACTCTGGAATTCGCTATACGCCAAGATAATTCGAGATAGTATACATACACATAATTCTAGTTCAGAACTTGATAGACCCTCTGAAAGACTTAAATTCTAAACTATAGTGATGGATCTATAAATTGACAACGATAAAAGGGAAAAATGCAATTTTGCCCTTAGTCGGAATCACCCCATGGGTTTTGCCCTTACTTTTCGGCTCTGCTCAGTTTTTCCCTTAGATTTGTCCCTGAGGCCGTCTGAGTGCCCTTTGACCATGTGACTAATACTTCAAAAATTCATAAAAAATTCACATGAAACCGCAAAAATGAAAATAAGGTATCAAAATGTTTAGAAAGACGCTACCTTTATGTGCAATGCATTTGCATTAAGGAAACAAGTAATGTTTAAACTACCCGAGGTTATTAATGTTATTAACATTATTAAAAATATAAAGATAAAACAATACTTTTTCATCAATAAAAATTACATCAAATGTAGGTGATGTTTTCTGAACATCCTCATATCTCATTTTCCTTTTTCTGAGTTAATATAACCTTGTTATGAATTTTCAAATGACTTTGTTCATTATTTTGAAACTTCATAACAACTTGGTATGAATTCACAATAGTGCAAATAAGATATCAAAATGTTCAGAAAACATCACCTATATTTGCCTAAAAAAATTTCATGAAAAAAGTATTGTTTATACCTTTATATTTTTATAATGTCAATAATATTAATAACCTCAAGTTGTTTAAACAATACCTTTTTCCTGAATGCAAATGACATGCACATAAAGGTAATGTCTTTCTAAACATTTTGATACATTATTTTCATTTTTACGGGTTCATATGAATTTGTTATGAATTTTTGAAGTATTGGTCAAACAGTCAAAGGGTACTTGGACGACTTTTGGGACAAATCTAAGGGCAAAACTGAGCAGGGCCAAAAAGTAAGGGCAAAACCCATGGGCTGGCACAACTAAGGGCAAAAGTGTAATTGTCCCAAGATAAGGATGTTTTATAATGCTTGACTTGTTGCAAATGGTTTATGACAAGATGAAGGAGTTGATTATGACGAGATTGTCTCATCATAATAATACTTAAAGTCAGTTCGGAATAAACTAGCAATTAATAAATATTTCGGTTATGCGATATAACAGATGGATGTTGATACGTCCATTTTGCGGTTTTATCCATAATAATGCTTTTTGGAGTAATTCTAATGCCTTTTCTCTCATAATTTACAAGGTACACACAAAGAGGGAGAATTCCAGCAGCTGGAAATCTGGACCTGGAAAAGCTACGTCAGGCCACCTATTCTGCACAATTTCAAACAAGCTGAAACTTCACAGAGATTTTTTATGGAATATATAAGAAATATTGAAGCCAATAACTACCAAAGGGGGCCACCAGGTGGGCAGAACCCACCAGGGCGCGCCAGGGCCCCCTGGCGCGCCCTGGTGGGTTGTGGCCTCCTCGGCCCACCTTCGGTGCCCATCTTTTGGTATTGAAGTCATTTTGACCTAGAAAAAATAAGGAGAAGGCTTTCGGGATGGAGCGCCGCTCTTTCAAGGCGGAACTCCAGCGGAGCGATTCCACCGGGGGAACTTCCCTCCCGGAGGGGGGAATCATCATCAGCATCATCACCAACAACTCTCCCATCTTGGGGAGGGCAATCTCCATCAACATCTTCAACAACACCATCTCATCTCATACCCTAGTTCATCTCTTGTATTTAATCTTGTTACCGGAACTATAGATTGGTGCTTGTGGGTGGCTAGTAGTGTTGATTACATCTTGTTGTTGATTACTATATGGTTTATTTGGTGGAATATTATATGTTCAAATCCATTATGCTATTCATTACCCCTCTGATCATGAGCATGTTTATTATTAGTGAGTAGTTACTTTTGTTCTTGAGGTCATGGGAGAAATCATGTTGCAAGTAATCATGTGAACTTGATATGTGTTCGATATTCTGATAGTATGTATGTTTTGATTCCCTTAGTGGTGTCATATGAACATCGACTACATGATACTTCACCATATTTGGGAACGCATTGTGGAGTAGTAAATAGATGGTGGGTTGCGAGAGTGACAGAAGCTTAAACCCCAGTTTATGCACTATTCCGTAAGGGACCGATTGGATGCTAGAGTTTAATGCTATGGTTAGAATTTATTCTTAATATTTTTCTCGTAGTTATGGATGCTTGTGGGAGGGTTAATAATAAGTAGGAGGTTTGTTCAAGTAATAACATCACCTAAGCACCGGTCCACCCACATATCAAATTATCAAAGTAGCGAACACAAACCAAACCAGCATGATGAAAGTGACTAGATGAAATTCTCGTGTACCCTGAAGAACGCTTTGCTTATCATAAGAGAACGTTTTGGCCTGTCCTTTGCCTCAAAAGGATTGGGCTATGCTACCTCTTGAGCACTGCGTTGGTTTTCCCTTGAAGAGGAAAGGGTGATGCAGCAAAGTAGCGTAAGTATTTCCCTCAGTTTTTGAGAACCAAGGTATCAATCCAGTAGGAGATCACGCTCAAGTCCCATGCACCTACACAAACAAATAAGAACCTCGCAACCAACGCGATAAAGGGGTTGTCAAGCCCTTCACGGTCACTCACGAGAGTGAGATTTGATAGATATGATAAGATAATATTTTTGGTATTTTTATGATAAAGATGCAAAGTAAAATAAAAGGCAAAGGAAATAACTAAGTATTGGAATATTTATATGATGGAAGATAGACCCGGGGGCCATAGGTTTCACTAGTGGCTTCTCTCAAGAGCATAAGTATTACGGTGGGTAAACGAATTACTGTCGAGCAATTGATAGAATTGAGCATAGTTATGAGAATATCTAGGTATGATCATGTATATAGGCATCACGTCCGAGACAAGTAGACCGAAACGATTCTGCATCTACTACTATTACTCCACACATCGACTGCTATCCAGCATGCATCTACAGTATTAAGTTCATAAGAACAGAGTAATGCTTTAAGGAAGATGACATGATGTAGAGGGATAAACTCATGCAATATGATATAAACCCCATCTTTTTATCCTCGATGGCAAAAATACAATACATTTCAGTTCCCTTTCTGTCACTGGGATCAAGCACCGCAAGATTGAACCCAAAGCTAAGAAATTCTCCTATTGCAAGAAAGATCAATCTAGTAGGTCAAACCAAACTGATAATTCGAAGAGACTTGCAAAGATAAATCAATCATACATAAAAGAATTCAGAGGAGAATCAAATATTGTTCATAGATAATCTGGATCATAAACCCACAATTCATCAGATCTTGACAAACACACCGAAAAAAAAGATTACATCGAATAGATCTCCAAGAAAATTGAGGAGAACTT
The DNA here is from genome assembly GCF_003073215.2 of Triticum urartu. Classification (NCBI taxonomy): domain Eukaryota; kingdom Viridiplantae; phylum Streptophyta; class Magnoliopsida; order Poales; family Poaceae; genus Triticum; species Triticum urartu. Next base: position 444,538,271 of record NC_053026.1, read on the forward strand.
TGTATTGAGATCCAAAGAGAGATAATAAGCCGTCTAGCTAATAACTATGGACCCTTAGGTCTGAAGTAAACTACTCACACATCACCGGAGAGGCCATGGAGTTGATGTAGAGGCTCTCCGTGATCAATGCCCCCTCCGGCGGAGCTCCGAAAAAGGCCCCGAGATGGGATCTCTTGAGTACAGAAGGTTACAGCAGTGGAATTAGGTTTTCATGGTGCTCCTGGATGTTTGGGGGGTACGTGGACTTATATAGGAGGAAGAAGTATGTCGGTGGAGCAACGGAGGGCCCACAAGGGTGGAGGGCGCGCCCCTGCCTCGTGCCTTCCTCCCTTGTTTCTTGACTGCCACTCCAAGTCTCCCGGATCACATTTGTTGAGAAAATCATGTTCCCGAAGGTTTCATTCCATTTGGACTCCGTTTGATATTCCTTTTCTTCGAAACCCTAAAATAGGCAAAAAAAATAGCAATTTGGGCTGGGCCTCCGGTTAGTAGGTTAGTCCCAAAAAAGATATAAAAGTGTAAAATAAAGCCCATTAAATCCCAAAATAGATAATATAATAGCATGGAGCAATCAAAAATTATAGATACGTTGGAGACATATCAAGCATCCCCAAGCTTAATTCATGCTCGTCCTCGAGTAGGTAAATGATAAAAGAAGAATTTTTGATTTGGAATGCTTTCTAACATATTTCCCAATGTAATTTTTCTTTATTGTGGCATGAATGTTTAGATCCGAAAGATTCAAGATAAAAGTTTAATATTGACATAGAAACAATAATACTTCAAGCATACTAACTAAGCAATTTTGTCTTCTCAAAATAACATGGCCAAAGAAAGTTATCCCTACAAAATCATATAGTCTGGCTATGCTCTATCTTCACCACACAAAATATTTAAATCATGCACAACCCCGATGACAAGCCAAGAAATTGTTTCATACTTTTGATGTTCTCAAACTTTTTCAATCTTCACGCAATATATGAGCGTGAGCCATGGATATAGCACTATATGTGGAGTAGAATGGTGGTTGTGGAGGAGAAAAAAAGGAGAAGATAGTCTCACATCAACTAGGCGTATCAACGGGCTATGGAGATGCCCATCAATAGATATCAATGTGAGTGAGTAGGGATTGCCATGCAACGGATGCACTAGAGCTATAAGTATATGAAATCTCAACAAAAGAAACTAAGTGGGCATGCATCCAACTTGCTTGCTCACGAAGATCTAGGGCATTTTGATGAAGCCCATCATTGGAATATACAAGCCAAGTTATATAATGAAAAATTCCCACTAGTATATGAAAGTGATATCATAGGAGACTCTCTATATGAAGAACATGGTACTACTTTGAAGCACAAGTGTGGAAAAAGGATAGTAGCATTGTCCCTTCTCTCTTTTTCTCTCATTTTTTGGACCTTTTTTATGGCCTTTCTTTTTTTCGTCCGAAGTCTCATCCCAACTTGTGGGGGAATCATAGTCTCCATCATCCTTTCCTCACTGGGACAATGCTCTAATAATGATGATCATCACACTTTATTTACTTTACAACTCGAGAATTACAACTCAATACTTAGAACAAAATATGACTCTATGTGAATGCCTCCGGCGGTGTACCGGGATGTGCAATGATGCATGAGTGACATGTATGAAGAATTATGAACAGTGGCTTTGCCACAAATAGGATGTCAACTACATGATCATGCAAGCAATATGACAATGATGGAGCGTGTCATGATAACGGAACGGTGGAAAGTTGCATGGCAATATATCTCGGAATGACTATGGAAATGCCATAATAGGTAGGTATGGTGGCTGTTTTGAGGAAGGTATACGGGTGGTTTATGGTACCGGTGAAAGTTGCACGATACTAGAGAGGCTACCGATGGTGGAAGGGTGAGAGTGTGTATATCCATGGACTCAACATTAGTCATAAAGAACTCACATACTTATTGCAAAAATCTATTAGTTATCGAAACAAAGTAATACGCGCATGCTCCTAGGGAGATAGATTGGTAGGAAAAGACCATCGCTCGTCCCCGACCGCCACTCATAAGGAATACAATCAATAAATAAATTATGCTCCTACTTCATCACATAACGGTTCACCATACATGCATGCTACGGGAATCACAAACTTCAACACAAGTATTTCTCAAATTCACAACTACTCAACTAGCATGACTCTAATATCACCATCTCCATATCTCAAAGCAATTATCAAGTATCAAACTTCTCAAAGTATTCAATGCACTTGTATGAAAGTTTTTATTATTGCCATGTTGTTCTAAAGGACTCTCAACATAATATAAGTGAAGCATGAGAGAACAATAGTTTCTATAAAACAAATCCACCACCGTGCTCTAAAAGATATAAGTGAAGCACTAGAGCAAAAACTATATAGCTCAAAAGATATAAGTGAAGCACATAGAGTATTCTAATAAATTTCAAATCATGTGAGTCTCTCTCAAAAGGTGTGTACAGAAAGGATGATTGTGGTAAACTAAAAATCAAAGACTCAAATCATACAAGACGCTCCAAGCAAAACACATATCATGTGGTGAATAAAAATATAGCTCCAAGTAAAGTTACCGATAGACGAAGACGAAAGAGGGGATGCCTTCCGGGGCATCCCCAAGCTTAGGATTTTTGGTTTCCTTGAATTTTACCTTGGGGTGCCATGGGAATCCCCAAGCTTAGGCTCTTGCCACTCTTTGTTCCATAATCCATCAAATCTTTACCCAAAACTTGAAAACTTCACAACACAAAACTCAAAATAGAAAATCTCGTGAGCTCCGTTAGCGAAAGAAAACAAAACACCACTTCAAGGTACTGTAATTAACTCATTCTTTATTTATATTGGTGTTAAACCTAATGTATTCCAACTTCTCTATGGTTTATAAACTCTTTTACTAGCCATAGATTCATCAAAATAAGCAAACAACACAAGAAAAACAGAATCTGTCAAAAACAGAACAGCCTGTAGTAATCTGTAGCTAACGCAAGTTATGTAACCCCAAAAATTCTAAAATAAATTTATGGACGTTAGGAATTTATCTATTAATCATCGTCAAAAAGAATTAGCTAAATAGCACTTTCCAAATAAAAATGGCAGCAATTCTCGTGAGCGCTAAAGTTTCTGTTTTCTACAGCAAGATCAAAAAGACTTTCCCCAAGTCTTCCCAATGGATCTACTTGGCACAAACACTAATTAAACACAAAAAACACAACCAAAATAGAGGCTAGATAAATTATTTATTACTAAAAAGAAGCGAAAGGCAAGGGATAAAAATAAAATTTGGTTGCCTCCCAACAACCGCTATCGTTTAACGCCCCTAGCTAGGCATAAAAGCGAAGATAGATCTAGGTGTTGCCATCTTTGATTTTAATTTTCTTAACAGAGTCATGCTCGAATCCAGGAGGTTCCTTACGTTTCCCTTCATATTCGGAAATTTTTAGATCTAAAGAATCCAGGCGCGTATTCATGCGGTGGAGATTTCCACTAACGCTCTTGAGAGGTTCAAGAGATTTTTATAAAATTTTCGTTACTTCGAAAATCTTCTCAAAAACTTGTGTCTCTTCTTGGGTATTATGTGGCCCCTTTTGTGAAGGTAGTGTTCCCACTATTCCCTCTAAAATTTCATGAGCAATACTGGGATCTGTTTCAACAAAATTTCCTTTGGCAACGCAATCCAAGAGTTGTCTATGGGACATGTTTAATCCAACATAAAAATTGCGAAGCAAAATTCTAAAATTCACCTCTAGGGTGCAATTACGATAAGATTCCATTATCCTAAACGACGCATCTCTTAAATTTTCTCCTTGCCTTTGTTTGAAGTGAAGAACTTCAAACTCAGGAGACAAAGGGGCAGATAAAGGACTAGCCATAACGACGAAGCAAGGGAAAAAGGCAAAAAGAGAAAGAGAAGGGGAACGGAGAGAGAGGGCGAATAAAATGGCAAGGCTGAAGTGGGGGAGAGGAAAACGAGAGGCAAATGGCAAATAATGTAATGCGAGGGATAAGAGTTTGTGATGGGTACTTGGTATGTCTTGACTTAGCAACGACACCTGAAATGACTCGTTGTTGGGAGTCAAATCTTGACTTGACTTGGCGCGAATCTCCCCGGCAACGGCACCAGAAATCCTTCTTGCTACCTCTTGAGCACTGCGTTGGTTTTCCCTTGAAGAGGAAAGGGTGATGCAGCAAAGTAGCGTAAGTATTTCCCTTAGTTTTTGAGAACCAAGGTATCAATCCAGTAGGAGATCACGCTCAAGTCCCATGCACCTACACAAATAAATAAGAACCTCGCAACCAACGCGATAAAAGGGGTTGTCAAGCCCTTCACGGTCACTTACGAGAGTGAGATCTGATAGATATGATAAGATAAATTTTTGGTATTTTTATGATAAAGATGCAAAGTAAAATAAAAGGCAAAGGAAATAACTAAGTATTGGAATATTTATATGATGGAAGATAGACCCGGGGGCCATAGGTTTCACTAGTGGCTTCTCTCAAGAGCATAAGTATTACGGTGGGTAAACGAATTACTGTCGAGCAATTGATAGAATTGAGCATAGTTATGAGAATATCTAGATCATGTATATAGGCATCACGTCCGAGACAAGTAGACTAAAAACGATTCTGCATCTACTACTATTACTCCACACGTCTACCACTATCCAGCATGCATCTGGAGTATTAAGTTCAGAAGAACCGAGTAATGCTTTAAGAAAGATGACATGATGTGGAGGGATAAACTCATGCAATATGATATAAACCCCATCTTTTTATCCTCGATGGAACAATACAATACGTGTAGGTTCCCTTTCTGTCACTGGGATCGAGCACCGTAAGATTGAACCCAAAGCTAAGCACTTCTCCTATTGCAAGACAGATCAATCTAGTAGGCCAAACCAAACTGATAATTCGAAGAGACTTGCAAAGATAAACCAATCATACATAAAAGAATTCAGAGGATAATAAAATATTGTTCATAGATAATCTGGATCATAAACCCACAATTCATCGGATCTCGACAAATAGACCGCAAAAGAAGATTACATCGAATAGATCTGAAAGAAAATTGAGGAGAACTTTTTATTGAGATCCAAAGAGAGAGAAGAAGCCATCTAGCTAATAACTATGGACCCGTAGGTCTGAAGTAAACTACTCACACATCACCGGAGAGGCCATGGAGTTGATGTAGAGGCTGAGGGAGTCCTGTATTAGGGGGTATCCGGAGAGCCGAATTATATCCTTTGGCCGTACTGTTGGACTATGAAGATACAAGATTGAAGACTTCGTCCCGTGTCCGGATGGGACTCTCCTTG